>NC_141858.1:14620818-14933745 GCF_024713525.1 Acromyrmex echinatior | reverse complement strand
AATAACATGTTTTTTTTTTAAATTTGTGGAAACAATCAATCGCAGGCAGTGGAAATTTACTTCTTGGAACAGCAAGAAATGAACGAAAACGATCAAATTATTATATTGAGTGCGAGGCATCGAGCCACTAATTGAAAGAAAAGTGTTTCTCCCACATTGAATTCAGCAGCAGTTGAACGAATTTGTTACATACGGATTTGATTTTTATTAAAGCAGACAAGCCATTGAAGCAGATATTAAAAGAATCATCACATTAAAAATATTTCGTACGGACACTAAGTGACAGATCTTGCTCGGTTTCTGTTATCAATTTGCTGTTATGTCAGCAGACTCTGCTCGGTTTCTGCTCGCAATCTACTATCAGATTCTGTTTGATTTCTGCTATTCTGTTTGCATAGCATGTTAACAAGTTCTATTGGCAGAATAGGAGCAAAATGCGACATCAGTCTGCTAACATCTTCTGATTAAATCTGCTATCAATCTGTCGACATCACGCTACATTCTGCTATCTGAGTAAATATGTTATGTATGTACAGGTGGTATATAAAAAAGAATCTCTAAATTAGTAAATGATACGAAAATTCTAATACAAAACGTGAAACGTTGAATTTATAATAATCTTCAGGTGGAAAGAATTTAAGAACGATACGGTTAAAGTAAATATAATAAGAGTAAATATAATGTATAAAACTTCGCGCGTTTAAAGATAGTAAAATCTCTAATTAATGATAAATGATAATGTGTTTCTATGAAACGCTTTTGATAATGCACATATAGCGGTAATAGAATTATTACATATATATGCAATAAAAGTCATTAAGAATCGCTTTCTATTTAAATATTCTTTTATAGTTATATAGTTTTATAACTAATTTGTTATAAAAACTGTTCAAAATATTTTTATTTAATAATTTTATATATGTATGTATGCATTAAGTATAAAAAATTAATAAACGTCAGTTTTAATTTTATCGACAAATCAATCTTAAGTTGGAACAAAAATACTTTTGTCGATCAATATCATTGAGAAGACTTATTATCATATGAATATAATAAAGCATATGAATATAATAAATATGGTAATAAAAGTTGACATATATTGATTAACATAATAATATTGAACTATTAATATAAAATATTGAACTATTAAACAAGAATTTTCTAATTCTTTTTACGACAAATTTTTTACGGATAAACAAATATAATTTTGAAAACTTTCCATATTTTTATTCTTTATTTTTTCCGATAAAATTTAATTTACATCACCAGTACAGCATGTAAAAAGTTGGTCAGAGATTGCAAGACTAATTATTGAAAATTATAAATGCATTTTAAATATATATATATATATATATATTTGAAAATGCATTTATAATTTTCAATAAATTGTTCTTAATAATTAGTC
This sequence comes from Acromyrmex echinatior, assembly GCF_024713525.1. Classification (NCBI taxonomy): domain Eukaryota; kingdom Metazoa; phylum Arthropoda; class Insecta; order Hymenoptera; family Formicidae; genus Acromyrmex; species Acromyrmex echinatior. Next base: position 14,932,340 of record NC_141858.1, on the reverse strand, counting down.
TTGCAATCTCTGACGGACTTTTTGCACGCTACACTGGTAATATGAATTAAACTTTATCGTCTAAAAAAATCGTGTGGACTGTTACACTGAATATCCTGCATAAATATAGTGTATTTATATATAAAAAATATATATATATCTATATATACAATAAGTATAATTGCAAATCTAAATATCTTCGTAATAAATTAAAATGTGTATGTCCTTACGTTTGAACAATATTCAGTTTCTTATCTGAAAATGTTTCAAATAAAAAATGTAAGGTCTGAATAAACACAAATATTAATATTAATTTAATCTCCGTATGTAGATATAAACCTTCCAAAGAGAAAAGATATTGTGCATAGAAGTAAAAAAAACAAATATCTGATTTAAAAAATTTTGATATTAAAATTTTATTTTTTTTATTATATACTATTTTTTCTTTCTTTTATACTTGTATGTTGTAAAATATGATGAACTGAATAAATGTTAAGTATAAATATAATTACATGATTGAAAATACTTTATGATTTAAAAAATTTAAAGCCCTTCTATTTTTTTCTAAGCTTTATTACACAAAATAATTTATTATTCTTTATTGAATTAATTCTTGTTTTACTTAAAAAAATATGTTGTTTTCTTTATATTAATTTGCCCTATACAAATAAATTCTACAATAAAGTTTAAAATTAAAATCAAAATTTCTTATTTTAGTCTTTAAATGTGCTTGATTAGTAATCATAAATATATCTTCTCCCTTTTAAACAATATGAATTTTTTATATAATAACATTACTTTAAATACGAAGCGCCACAACATCTGAATGCTGAGATGTTGAACTATTATATATATTCATATAAATGAATTAATAGGCAATATTTTTTTCGCAATAAGTTTATTACAGTTTTTTAAGATTAATTTGAGAAATTTGGGGAGATTATTAATATTTCAGATTGATCGCGTTGAAAGTCCGACAACCATATCGGCACGCAATTATCATTATTTCTAAAATTAATTCATTTATATGAATATATATAATAGTTCAACATCTCAACATTCAGACTGTAGTGGCGCTTCGTATTTAAAGTAATGTTATTTAACATAAAACTTGTTTCCAATCTTATTTTTTATATAATGTTTTAGATAAAATGGCAGAAATAAAAAATACTTTAGGATGGATTGATTATCTGGTTATAGCATTGATGCTGTGCATAAGTATTGGAATTGGTATTTATCATCAATTTAGTGGAAAACATAAAAAAACTGTGGAGGTAATTATTATTATTATTGTTAAATCTCTCTCTCTCTCTCTCTCTCTCTCTCTCTTCTTGCAAAAGAAAATCATTAAAATAGAACTTTTTTTTCTGTATTGCTTTTTAATAAAAGTTAATGTTTCACAGGAGTACTTTATTGCAAATCGATCAATGAGCGTTATACCAGTCGCTATCGCTCTAGTGGCTACCTTCTTGTCTGGTTCTGGCTTGCTCGGGTTATCCGCTGAGATTTATATATATGGGACGCAAATTGTTGCAATCAACCTGTCATTTCTGTTAGCCACTGCGATTACATGTTATGGATTCCTACCAGTATTCTACAAGCTGCAAGCAACAAGCGCGTATGAAGTGAGTCTGACGAAATTAAATTAGCCGGCAGGAAATTTTTGACGGCACGTATTTTAAAAGAAACACCTCTTTTTTTAGTATTTAGAAAGGCGATTCGGAGTAAAAACTAGGATAGTGGCTAGTTTTGTTTATTGGCTTCAACAGCTTTTTCATTCAGGTGTAGTGCTTTATGGTCCTTCTCTAGCCTTGGAGACGACCACAGGAATTTCCAAAACTATCAGTATTACCGCTGTTGGCCTTGTATGTGCCTTTTATTCGAGTATAGGTGGTATTAAGACTGTGATATTGACCGATGTGTTTCAAAGTTTGCTTATATTTATCGCCGTGCTCTTGATTATTGGCATAGCTGCGAATGATGTTGGGGGATTGGGACAGATTTGGGAGATCGCGAGGCAAGGGCAACGGCTAGAATTTGATAAGTATGGTGTCTATTTTTCTATATGATTTGCGTGTGCTCAATGAATTATGTACACGTAACAGCTAATTGATATTTTTATTTTTATTCATTGTTATTTTAGTATCGACTTGGATCCAACAGTAAGACATACCTGGTGGTCTCTTTTGCTGGGTGGTTTATGTTCATATTTGATACTTGTCGGGATAAATCAAGCACAAGTACAACGTATGCTAACTGTAAAGTAAATGTTATAATTTGTATAAATATAATTCTGGATAAAATGAGAAATTATCAAATATATTAGCTATACCGGTCGAAGCCTGGATCTTGAGCGCTTTAAATAATTTCATATGAATTTATATACCACAATTATAGTTTCTTAAATTGCGCGTTAAATTTCCCGAATTTTTAAAAACGCAACTGAAATATTATAGCAATATTACAAATTAAATTGACGAGCAGCTTAATAATTTGGTACTTAATTGGTATTAAAAAGATAATTAATGTACTAAAAATCTGTAAATAAATTCATAGTACAAAGGCTTAGGATGCTCGCATGGAATGCTAGAGATCCTGGTTTGATCCCGACCAAGGCAATATTTTCCCCAATAAATTTATTTACTCATTTTCAGTATATTAAACTACAGTATACCCAGTTTCAACCGGTATTGGCATTATTTCTTAGTTATTTGTGTTCACATTACACAGTTCTAATAAATCATTTATTATTAGTCAAATATATTAGAGTATTTGTAACATTTTACTTATCAGATGACAAATTAATCATATAATTTTGATTTTCTGTTATTATATTATTATATTATTATATTATATATATTATGTTATTATATTATTATATTATTTATATATGTTTATTATATATTTAGATTATATTATATTATATTATATAATTTATTATTTATCTTATTCCGTTTTATATATTAATTACCTTTTTTTTTTATATCATAATGTTTTATTGATCAAATTGATTTTAAAAATTAAAGAAAACGTAAAATAAATTTTGTTTCAGAAATATGCAGGCTTCGCAAAGAGCCATGTGGCTGTCTCTGCCTATTCTGATGTTTCTCTGGGTCACGATTTGTTTTTCAGGATTAGCGATATACAGTAAATATTATAATTGCGATCCACTTCTCGAGAAAAGAATTACTTCATCTGATATGATTATGCCATTATATGTTATGGAAATGATGTCCAACATACCTGGCTTACCAGGCCTCTTCATTGCAGGTAATATTTTCATCGAGAATCGAATATGGTTCCCGTGATGTCTGATAAAAATTATATGTTACAAATTACGGAAATAAAAATATATGAAAATATCTATAGGTAGGTGTTATGACGTATGTCCAAAAATTAATAAAAAATAGTTCAAAGAATAGTTAGTACGTGAATAAAAAAATAAATTAATTTACATAGAGTAAAAGTTAAATAATGTGAATAATCGAAATAATATAGATAAAGAAAATCATACGTCTACACTCTACATTATTATAAGTCACAAGTTAAAATTGAAGATATTCATAGTATGACGATTGACGCATGTCAGATGACTGTCAGTGTCTGTCATTATACTATATATATTTTTCATTTTAACTTTTTATAAACATATTCATTTTATAAACATATGACTTTTTTATCTATTTACTTAGATTATTCACATTATTTAATTTTTACTTAATTTTATCTAAATCTTGGAAGATGACGTTTATTTATTTTTTAAGAAGATATTTATTTATTTTCTTTTTCACACTGACACACTGTTTCTTGGATTATTTTTTATTAATTTTTAGACATGCGTATTAACTTCGTGCGCGAACGATATAGCTTTATAGCATATTCAGAATTTTTACGCTTATTATGCGTTTCCAAAATCTGAAAATTAAAAAATGTAGCCAAAACTGTATATAATTAATTTGGAAGCTTTAATAATATATAATACTATGTAATTGAAATCTTATCGCATTGAATTTTATTTTGATATTTGCATATCAATTTCCGCGCTGATAGTTAATGTTTTTATCAATTTATTTTATTATTGATTAATCTTGATCTGTTTATGAGTTTTTAGGTATTTTTAGCGCAAGTCTCAGTACAGTTTCTGCGGCACTAAATTCTCTGGCTGCAGTAACATTGGAGGATTATCTGAAACCCTTATATAAAAAATACAATGGGCATGAATTGTCCCCTATAAAGTCAACCTCCATCGTTAAAGTACTCGCTTTCATGATTGGTATTATTTCCATTGTACTGGCATTTTTATCGCAATTTGTGGGTGGTCTCGCTCAGGTAATGCTCATTACTATATCTAAATGTAAAATGTTCCGATGAAAAGAAAGTAAATATCTTTGGGTCTCCTAGGCTACAATTACTATCTTGGGAATTGTCGGCAGTCCGTTGTTAGGTATTTTTACTCTTGGCATGGCCACCGAATCAGCGACGGAAGGTGGTGCGATAGTTGGTGCTCTCACGTCATTTTCATTTCTATGCTGGATCGCCTTTGGTCATCCACGTCCTGTACCACCTAAATTGCCAACTACTATCGAAGGCTGTGATAAGAATAGTACAAATATAACGATGTCCATTGTACAGAATGTCATGAATTTTTCCAAGTAAGTAACTCATTAACATAATTATATACGAAAAGAATAGTTTTGCTGAAAAATATAGAAATAGAGGCAAATGCAAATAATATGTTGGATTATTAAAATAATTATCTCGCTCAAATGTCGATATTTTTTTGCGATATTATCTTCATGTTTTAGACTGTTCTACAGAATTGTAATGATCCAACATAATTATTTAATAAGCAAACTGCACTTAGTATGACAACACACTGGCAATATTGTATTTGCTAAGATATTTAATAAGCAAGAAAATAAAATTTAATTGACCCATACCGGTCAATTAAATAATTACATGAAAATTTATATAAAACTAAACGTTTGTATTTCTTGAATTGTGCGCCCAATTGATTTTCTGTTTTCCGGACTTACTGTTAGAAACGCAGCCAAACTACTATAGTAATATCACACATTTAATTGACAAGCAATTTATTAATTTGAAATTTATTTTTGCTCAATTGGCATCATTTTGAAGAGATCTTAATGTACTGAAAATCTTTAAATAAATTTATTGCGAAAAATATTATTTCGGCCAAGATTCAAACCTGGATTTCTAGCATTCCATGCGAGCATCCTAAAACTTTAGAGGCCTTATTGTTAGTAATATTCTTCGCAATAATCGATATACAAGAACACACACATTTTTCAGACAGCTTGTATAAAACAATAATGAATAATTTATTAGGATCGTATAATGTGAATACACAACAAGCAAGAAATGAAGCCTATATCGGTCGAAGTTGGATCTTAAAAATCTCTTTAAAATGATGCCAATTGAATTGCATTAAATTATTAAATTACTTGCGATCGATGCAGTCTACTAATTCGTTTATTATTGGTAAGATATTGTAATAGATTCAGTACTGTCCGCATCCGTATTAAATTAGTTTTTGCTTGTATAAATTAATATTAATGACAAAATTGTCGACAAAAAACAGGTAGAATCTGTCATTTCACACTCAAATGGAATCCATTATTTAAACGTTTATGAATAGATTTTGCTCAGCGTTTCATACAAAAAATGTTTAATATGATAAGATTTTAATTATATGTTTTGGCTACATTTTCGGGTCATGTTGAGACCTTCGAAACGCATATTAAGTGTGATTCCATAAACATCTTAGTACTGTTTCTCTATTTCTGGTGACATTCTATCTATAGCAGCAGACACTTTCCAAATATGTCTGTATAATATATATATATATACTCATATAAGATTGTCTAACGGATTGTACCTTCTTTTTAGGAGCAATAACGACAGCTCGTACTTCTATTTGTATCGCATTTCGTACATGTGGTATTCCCTTCTTGGATTCTTAATAACATTCTTAGTTGGACTACTCATCAGCAATCTATCTCGTTTATTCACTCAAAATCAAAACAGTGAATTAGACACTAATTTATTCTTTCCCGTGATAGCGCGGCGTATACGTTGTAGGCAATGTAATAATATAGAAAATGAAGAAAATTTTCCATTAGATAGAACATGTTCTTTCAGCAACGTAATTCACGAAAAAGAGGATGCTGTCCATAAAATTTGTACAAAATAGTTTGATTGTAATCTTAAATAGGTGTTTGACACATTTCGTACGTTAGGCTCCCGTACATCAATCAAAGAAAAGAATGACCCCGAAATGAATACATTTGTTCGCTTATTTTGGTTATTGAATTTCAAATCGAACTGTATGCCAAATAATGCCATAATGATAGGACATTGATCTTAGAAAAAATTTAAGTTAAACAAAGGACTAGTTTCGAAAATTGTTACAGCCAATTAAAAATGCTATGCCATGTTTAACCATCTAATTTGCTGCACCAATCAATCTTTTCTTTCAATAGATTTTTAGTACTGGTAATGTACATTAGAACACGAATTATATTATCGATGGATGAGTTATTAAAACGGCCGATCAGAAGCACATTTTGACTATCAAAGGTGTCGATAAGAAACATTAGAAATCCAGCCACAATTGAAAAGTATTTCGAATTAGTTTCTTAAAGTTCTTAAAATTCTTAAGACTTTATTTAAAATGATCTTGAAATTAATTGAAATAAAAATGGTCTATAAATATCAGACGTTTTAATAATGTATTAAATAAGCTTTTTAAAAGTACTGTTTAAAACATTTTAACACATTTTAAACATGTTTTGAACATGTTTAAAACATTTTTTTTTAATATTGTCTAAAACATGTTTAAAACATGTTAAAAACATATTTTCAACAAAAAAAAACAATATTTTGTTCTTTTAAAAAAAAATAACTTTTAAAAAAAAACTTTTTACCAACTTGGTTTTAACTTCATTATGCAATTATATGCACTCAAAAAAGTGATCTTGCAGTTATAGCGAAAATTATCTAAGTAAGTAGAAAAATTAACTAAAATAGATAAAGGAAGTACTGCGATATTGGATATGTATTGCATCTAATCATATAGATGACAGAGATAGAATTTAAATTTGTATTATAAATTCTATGCGTATGATACATAATTTTCTATCAGATACAAAAAACAGCGATAATTCTAACTGGAGCAGCAAAATATTTTTTTTACGTGCGGGACATAATGGAGTACCACATAAAACATGTTTATTTTTCAAAAACTAATGTTAAACATTTCTTAAAAGTGACTTATGATTAAGCATATAATATTAGGTGTTGGAATTAATTCGTAGCGTTTTACAAGTGATGGGAAGTACTTTCATTAATGTATTTTTTAATGCTCATGTGAAATAAATAACATTCTTTCATTAAAAAACGCTACGAATTAATTCCAACACCTAATATATATATAGATAGGAATACATTATTACATTTTTATAATTAATTTTTTATTAATAATATTTTTGTTAATACATTATGTATATTTCTGTCTTTGAAATATAAATGAAAATTAATGAGAGTCATGAAATCATTTCAGACCTCAACCTTTTATGTAACACTTTTTCATCTGAAATATTTATGTTCTTTCAGTCGAATTCGTGTAAGAAATCAAGTCTATGCATAATAATAACTGAATGTTGTTTCATATTTCCAATTGATGTTCTTTAATGCGTGCTTTTAAGATTCTATATATGACGTATAATTATCCGCGTTCAAAAGAACAAGCTCTCCACTCTGTCTTATTCAAATGTCGTATATAAAATAAATTGCAAGAATTACAATGAATTACAAATTATGTGAGACAAACAGGTAGAATCTTAAAAGCATTAAAAAATACAGAAATCACATCAAATGAAACGACACAACATTCAATTATTACTGCACATAGACTTGATTTCTCATTTTTATGAAGAAACAAATTAATGGCTTAAACATTAAAAATGACACGAAATCTCTCGACGCGATATATTCTAATTTATTTACAAGGACAATGCTTCGCTCTCCTTACCGTATTTGTCAACATATATTCTTTAGTTTTTGAATGCGTCGATCATAGCGAAAAATAAAAACTAACATTTTCTCTGAGCGACTTTGCGTTTATCATGTAAGTTTAATAACTTATCAGTTATTATGTATTATATACGTCTGTTTAATTCGATTTTAATATTTGTCATAGTTAAGTTGATAATTATAATGAAAATACGCTTGAAAAAAAAAACATCATAATTTCTTACGTCTACATCACAAGACACAATCACACGCATAATTCGATTTTTTAATTTCAATTTTAATGACCACTCAAAAATTTTTTAATTAATAATTTAACGATTGTTTTGCAATATTGAGAAGGATCCGCAGAGAAGGATCGGAATATTTATTGTATATTATATTAACTGAATAATCATCACACGCGTACATCCAGTGTTCGGCTCTCAGGCATTTTTCTTTCTTTAATTTAATCTCAAATTGGGACAAGAATATTATTATCGACTAAGGATAATTGTTTCCATCTTAAGTATAGGAAACGATTTGTTTACAATCCAGCCAGATAGTTCGATCGGACAGCCGGATTATAAAAAAGTGGCCAGATAGGCCGTATATTAGATAATTGCTGGATATTCATTGTATCCCTATTATTGACCATTATTCTTATCGTAGAGACTAATATGAATATTATGAAATTTATTTTAATAACAAGTTAGTAACAGATAAACAGAAATAGTATCTTAATGAAATTCTTATTACATTTTTACTGTTTTTTAAATAAAGTTAATTTCGTATTATTATCTTGCGCAAAACTAAATTACAATATAATTATATTATCATAAATGTGCATTTTTAAAATATCTTCGTTATAAATGAATATGTATAATTTGAACAATGAATGCCAATATTGCATTTAGCAGCCATGCGTAGTCTATATTTAACCTAAATTTTATCTAAATATGATAAAAATAAATACACTTTACACTTGCGAAATATGATAAAAATAAATTGTTTATCTTTGTGTTTTACAAAAAACGAATTTGTAAGACGTTTGTAATTTGTATTTTGCAGTATTAATAAAAAGATTGAAAATATTTATATTATAAAATATAAAATGTAAAATATTTTATATTTTATATATGCCTTATCTATGGGGCATGTTGAGTATCCTCGAAGGATAAGTTGAGCCATGAAAATAATCGTTTAATGAAATTATAATTAATAAGATTATTATAATAATAAGATTATTATTAAAAACATGAAAAGATTATGTGTATATTAATCAAATTTGTATTATTTTCATCGTAACCCTTAGTACCTACAAGGAGTTAGCGTAACCCCTCCCCCCCTCTCCCAATTTTCATAGTTCAACATTCAAATACGCTTTGAGCAGTGGTGAGGCTAGAGGGGAAAAAAACTTATGTACTATCTCTACAATTTTCTTACTTGGCCACCTTCTAATGTGCCATTAGCTACGTAGTTTAATGATCGTCTACCGACGTGTCATTGTGTCATCATTTTTGGAAACCGACTTCAAACGAGCAACTGAGTTTCTATTGCTTTTTCGTATTCCTCATATTGTTTTTTGTTATTCACATAAATGCCGCGGAGTACTTACATAAGTACTCAATGATTCAATTCCAACCTGTCTGGTTGCGGAGCCAATAAAAAGAAGAAGAAGAAGAAGAAGCTACGTAGTTGTATGGTGCGTGTCGAAATCATCCTAATCCTGTGGGTATAACGTCAGAAAATCCGAACTTACTGCAAAGTTGAAATGTAAGTAGAAATGATTAATTGCATTATTTATGATTTTAATTATGAGTGTACATAAAAAAATGATTTAAGTCAATTTTATTATGTTCTTAATATTAGAAAAAGACTGATTTTGTGCGTTTTGTGCATTGGTGCCAAATAGAGCATTTTGGATGAAGTGGTCAGTTTTATTTAATAGAAAACTGTTGTATATTAGTTGAACATCTCAATACTCAGACCGTAATAGCGCTTCATATTTAAAGTAATGTTATTTGACATAAACGGTCTTGTTTTCAATCTTATTAATTAATCTTTGTTTTACAATACTTAAATAAGAGAAAACATATTGTCCATTTTACGACAATTTGTCTTACACAAACAGAGCGAGATTTTAAATTAATAAATATTTTTTATTTCCGTATTTAAAGTATAAGTCTTTCTTCTAGGAAATATGATTTTTTAAATTTGATATTTCAGACGAAATGACGGAAATAAATACTCTAAGATGGTTCGACTACCTAGTTATAGCGATAATGCTGTGTATAAGTGCCGCAATTGGTATTTATTACAGATTTAGTGGAGGACATCAAAAAACTATGGAGGTAATTTTTATTGTTATCCTCTTATTATAGTAAATTCTTGTTATGAAAAATCCGTTTAATCTGATCCGTTTTAAACTGATTACTTTTTCCTTTAAATTTTGCTGCAATGAAGGCTAACATGTTTTGCAGGAGTACTTCATTGCAAATCGATCAATGAGCATACTACCAGTCGCCATTGCTATGATGGCCTCTCACTTATCTGCTCTTGCATTTCTCGGGATATCTGCTGAGAATTACATATACGGAACTCAAATTATTGGAATAAACCTAGGGTATTTTTTAAGCATTCCGATTTTATGCTATGGATTTATACCAGTATTCTTCAAGCTGCAAGTAACGAGCATTTATGAGGTGAATTTAGTGAAATTTAATTTTGCCGCGAGAAATTTTTAATGGCATGTGTATCAAAGAGTATTACTTCTTTTAGTACTTAGGGAAGCGTTTTGGAGTACGAGTTAAGATGATGGCCAGTTTCGCTTATTGGATTCAACAGGTTTTGTATTCAGGATTGGTGCTTTATGCTCCTTCTTTAGCCTTGGAGGCGACTACAGGAATCTCCAAGACTATCAGTATTGTTATTATTGGCTCCGTATGTGCCTTTTATTCCAGTATAGGTGGTATTAAGGCTGTACTAATAACCGACGTGTTTCAAAGTTTGCTTATGTTTGCCGCCGTGTTGTTAATTATTGGCACAGCCGCAAATGATGCCGGGGGATTAGATCAGATTTGGGAAATTGCGCGGCAAGGGCAACGGATCGAATTTGATAGGTTACATTTACTTTTCTAAATTAATTGCATGAGCTCTAAAGCGACTTATGTATTCGCAAACACTAACTACAATTTTACTTTCGTTAGCATCGATCTAGATCCAACAGTAAGACATACTTGGTGGTCTCTTACGCTGGGTGGTTTATGTATATTCTTAACACTTATGGGAGTAAACCAAGTTCAAATACAACGTATACTGACTTTAAAGTAAATAATTTAAGTATTCTATAATTTAAGCAACACTTGATAATAATAAAAAATTATGTACTAGATATATATATATATATATTATCTAGTATATCAATATTGCTGACGCTTTACTTATTGTATGTGGAACAATGACAATTTAATCAATTGTAATTTTAATTTTTTCATGTATTTACGTTATTAAAATTGAATAATATTTTCTTTTAACAATACATTTACTGATGCGTTTGAAAATTGAAAAAATGCATTAATTTAATTTTGTTTCAGAAATATGCAGGCTGCACAAAGAGCCGTATGGTTATGCTGCCCTATTATAAACCTTCTCTTAATTATAATTTGCTTCTCAGGATTGGCAATATACAGCAGATATTATAATTGCGATCCCTTTCTCGAGAAAAGAATTACTTCTCCTGATATGCTTATGCCACTGTACGTCATGGATACAATGTCCAATATATCTGGTTTATCAGGTCTCTTCATTGCAGGTAATATTTTTATCGCCAATCAACTGGCTTAATGTCTCATAGAAATTAAATGCTATAAATCATGAAGATAAAAATATTTACAAGTATCTGAAATACGATTTTACGCGTAATTTCAAGTCAATTTTAAAATAAAAACGCATAACGAATGTGTTTACAATACCCACCTTTGACTCTTTTTATGCATATTAATTAAGACAGTTTTAAAGTGAAAGCGTTTAGTAAATATATTTACAATTTTAGGTTGTATTTCCAGGTATTTTTAGCGCAGGCCTCAGCACAATTTCTGCGGTGTTAAATTCTCTGGCGGCAGTAACGCTTGAGGATTATTTGAAACCCTTATATAGAAAGTGCATTGGGAATGAACTCTCCCCTGCAACGTCAATCTCCATCGCTAAAGTGCTCGTTTTTACCTTCGGTATTATTTCCATTGTACTGGCATTTTTAGTGCAATTTTTGGACGAACTACTTCAGGTAATTACTATTTCTAAATGTAAAATCAATAGCAATAAAATAAATTTCTCAAATTGTAGACTTTCTATACCATTTCTGGAATAATTGGTGGTCCATTATTAGGCATTTTTACTCTTGGCATGGGCACGGAATCGGCGACAGAAGGAGGTGCAATAACCGGTGCTCTTATAACATTTTCATTTTTATTGTGGATTGTTTTCGGTCAGCCACGTCCGATACCGCCTAAATTGCCAACTACTATAAAAGGTTGTAATAACGTAAATATGACAATGTCCGATTTACAGCTCAGCTTCTTCAAGTAAGTTTATCGCACAGTAGCTACATGGAAAGAACGGTTTTACTGAAAAATATAAAAATTCAAATACATTCAAATCTGAAAATAATTATGTTGGATCATTAAAATAATTATTTAAGACGCTTGATCTAGTTGCTAGAACATTCAAACTTTCCGTGATATATCATCATGTTTAAGTGTGTCCTATATAATTTTAATGGTGCAAAATATAATCAATCAATAAGTAAATTAATTGTTTGTAGTATGATAATAGATTAGCAGTAAATTTGTTCAGACATTGCGACAGATCCGATATCATCTGCAGCCGTTAATTTCATGTTTTGCTGATACAATCTAATAACAAATACACATTATTGGCAGAAACTGTGTATGACTGTGAGTACAATTAAATGAAGTATGTCATAGTTACACTGAAAAAATTTGTCGGGTTTTTCGTTTCGATCAAAATGATCAGATTATTTTTAAAAAGTAATATACAATTTCTAATAATTTTGATCGAATAAAAAATTCGATCATTCGAACATTTCTGTCCTAACTGTCCAGTATAGCTGTTGCTGCTATACTGGATCGTGATGTCACAAACGAGAAACGACATATTGAATATTTGTAAAAATGGATTAAAAATTATCCTTATCTCCTCCTAATAATCAATAGTTGTGACATGAAAATAGGTTTAAGCGTATTATGCGTATTATGCGTATTTTTAATTCACGACATAGACATAACTTGTACAATTAAAATTTTTTCATCTTGTAAGCAATGTTTTCATTTTACTTATGAGAATACAGGTATCATTTTTCATAATAATTTTTGTATATGTACAACTAGTGTCACTAAATAGAAAATTCCCATCTTATTCTTATATATAAACAGATATTCATAACGACTATTACATTGCTTTTATCTACCCTGGTAGAAGTAGTAAGTTAGAGTCATTGAACAGAAATTCTTTTGTTTCAATCTAAATATGAAACATGTAAGGTTTTTTCTGAAGATTTAGAGAGATCAAGAAATGAGAGACAGACAATAAGTTATTGATTATAATGAGGATAGACATATTCTTTACTTATTATTGAGAAGAAACAGAGAATTTTTATTTTCTCTGTCCTCTAAATTCACAAACTTGAAAATTGTATTTTTCCTATTGTGAGCAGAAAGAAAAAAATTATCTCTCAATTATATAAACCAATTAATATATAGTAGAGATCTGAATAGAAGAGAAACAGTTCGTGTGGAATGAACATACATCCTTGTTTAAACCGTATTAAACCGTAAAATTCGACAATAAGTAATCATGTAGTTGAATTTGGTATCAAATTTATAGCAATGAAAATCAAGCTTGAAATTATAAATACGAAGATGTGTAGGAATAATAAAATATTAGAAATTTCTAAGTGCATCTAATTTTTATATGCAATATATTATTCCGATTAAACCGTTCGTTCCATATATATATATATATATATATATATATATATATATATATATATATACATATAAAAAATTAATTTAACAAACTGTCACATTCTTTTTTCAGAAGAATCGACGACAGTTCGTACTTTTATTTGTACCGTATTTCATACATGTGGTACTCCCCTATCGGATTATTAATGACGTTCATACTCGGACTGCTTGTCAGTAATCTGTCTCGTTTATTCATCAAGAATCAAAATGACGAGTTGAATACCAATTTATTCTTTCCCATGATAGCACGGCGTATACGTCACAGACGACATAATAATAAAAAAAATAAAGAAAATCCTCTGCTAAACAGAAGATATTCTCATAGCGACGAAAAAGATGATACCGATAAAATCTATACAAAATTATGATAGTTTAAATTTTTGATCTCTAAAATATTTTATGTATAATTTATGAAATTATATAAAATAAAAATTGATATTTTTTTAATATTTTTGTTTTATTTTTAAGCATTGTATGATAAAACATAATTCGACTTAATAAATATTTTTATTATAAACTTTCTAGCTTTAAAAAAATGGTACAATATGTGATATTTCACAAAGATATAGAATTTCATGTATAAAAATTTTCAAAAATGTTCATAAACATCGAAATTAAAAGTTTACGGAAAAAGCAAAAGAAAAAAAATGTTTATTAATAATGTGCTTCGATTCGTATAAATTTCTTCATAAATTTTTAAGAACTTTTTCGATCGTCATTAAAAAAACTGACGTATGTATATATACTTCTATACGTATTTATTATGTACTTCTTATAGGATACTACAATAAAGAGTAAAAAATATTATTAAATATCTTCTTATTTTTTATTATTTATAATGTGCTTAAATAATACAGTGTGTGTGTGTGTGTGTGTGTGTGTGTGTGTGTGTGTGTGTGTGTGTGTGTATGTATATATACACGCATATATATATTTATTTATATTCACAATAACGTTTACAATTGATATACATCATATAAGAAATATATGGAATTGTACATACAAACTTTGTACAAAGCTCTTTTTTATAATTAAATACGATTCTTTGATACACAAATCAACATTGTTAAATTACAAACTCATGTTTCATTTTTAACATTTGTAGCATTGAAAACTAAAATTTATATTAATATTTACTTATTTATTATATCATGTCCTTGAATTCCTTGTGATAATAATTTATCGTCTTCATTAATAGTACAAGACGCTATCATTTCTTTTGACTTTGCAACCTAATTGTAAACAAAAAGTTTTGTATTAATAATCATTAAATAACATGTGCTCTTATATTAAATAATACATATATTATTTAATATAAAGTAATATTACATACAAATATGTATATATCATAGGTATATTTAATTTAACAGTTAAATTTTTCTTATTAATCTTTTACAGCAAAACAGAACGTAGTTATTAATCAAAATAGATTTAGCTGAGAAATAATAAAATGTAGTTTAATAAAAAAAAATAATAAAACCTTGATTTGCTGAAGTTCTTCCTGTGTAATATTTTTCTTTGAAGTCTTTAAATATTTTCTTACAAATGGTGCTACGACCATCGGATCTAATTTTTCAATATCTTCGGAGGTAATCAAAGTTACGATGAGACCGACAGTAATAGTCACTAAAGCACCAGTCATGGTATACCAAAGATAACTGAGCCGGAACAATGCCCATGGTTCCCTATTAAATGTAATAGCTACTATACTTAACATAAGAAATGTTTTTCAAATGTTCAAAATAGTGGAATTTGCAAACTGCTAAATTTAGAAAAGTCATTAACAAATATTTAAAGAATCGCACGAAATATAATTCTCTATAGAATAAATGAATTTTCTCTTAGAAAAAGGAGAAATAATTTTTAAAAGAAAACCATTTCTAACTTATTAATGAAAGGTTTAAGTTACGCAAAAATTAGAAGCGACAGGCACTAACTTCAATAATCAATGATTATTAATAATTTAATATCTAAGAGTTATTAACAGTTATTTTATGTATTGTATAATTAACATTATTTAACTTACTCTCCAACGTTGTTCAAAATTGTATCTGGTGGCACAGATAATAATAAATTCTCTACTTGTGGAAATGAATAAGTACATCCTTCTGTAGTTACGGGTTTCGTATCGAATCTGTAAAAGCGTAAATGTCACGGAACATTAATAGTATTATTCCTTTAAAGAAAGTAACAAAATATAATGCGATATTAATTGTGTTATCAATGTTTGCTGGTATCCAGATAAAATTATTTAGATAATCTAGATAAATAGCTTCATCTCACTAGAACACTATTGTTATTTGTTATGTCCAAGCTTCGGAATGCCAAAGAGCTACGGACGACCGAAACCAAATCTAAGGCTTTATATAGCAGAAATAAGACACAATTTTTTTAAATTCTTCATTTATTAATGATTTTTGAACGAACAGTGACCGCTACCTAAAATCTTTTGAAGGTTTTCGAGGTAACCTTGATAACATATCGAAGTTAAGGTCATCGGTGCGGTATCCGTTAATCAAAATAATTATTCACGAAAATAATAATATTTCGCTTCTTAGACAATATTCCGAAAATTATGTTTTGTCTCAATCTTGCGATTTTTCCCAAAACGTAGGAAAAACAAGCGTATTCCTAAAGAACTTTTATCTTAGTTTATGAATTCTTTACCCTCTTCCAAAGTTTGACCATTTAAATTCAAAACATCCTGTATAATTTGGAAAAAGATAACAACAAACAATTTTTATTTAAGACATATATAAAGATAATACAAATATTAATAAAAGATAAACTGGAGCCATTTAAATTCATTTAAATTATCTAGATAATTTCATCCAGATACCAGCAGATATGTGTATATTGTATACACATGTATTGATATACATAACATTTTGATATTAACTTAATTTTTCCATTGATGATAGCTGCTTCAGCAAAAAGAATAAGCCAACCCATGAAACTCAAACCTGCTATTCCTCCGATTAGAGCACCCTGTCGAATTTAATTAAATTACTTATTTGTTCTCATCAACGAATTTAAGTATAATTTTCATCAAGTTAACATAAAAGAAGTTTATCTTTAACACATGCCTTGCCATTAATCCATGGTAATAACATTCCCATGTTGAAAATGCCAAAGGATGGTCCGTTAGTAATGGAGCCTAGACTTATGGACAACTATAACATTGAAATATGAAAAGAATATTAATTTGCATTTGTTAACTGATGACTCCATGTTTACCTGTAACACATGAGTGCCTGCCTGCTCGACAATAAAAACGAGAGCAACACAAATTATTCCTAAAACGACAACCGTCAGCTTCATAAAGATATCAGCGCCCCTAGGCGTAAAAGGAGTCTTCATAAAGGGCTTAACAAAATCTTCTAGTACCACGGCTGCCATGGAGTTTAGACCGGTTGATAATGAACTGAAAGAAAGAGATCTCAAACTAATTTTAATAAACATATATACCGAGAAAGAAGGAGGAAAATAGAAGAAAAACGAAAAAAAAGAATAGAAGAAGAAGAGAGAAGAAGAGAGAACGGTGAAGCAAAGAGATAAAAGAAAAAAAGGAAGAAAAAAGGAGGAAGAGGAAAAAGAGAAGGAAGAGAGAGAGAGGAGGGAGGGAAAGGGAGTCAGAAAGAACCTCCCTCTGCTTGGGGATGCACGACTTTCCACCAAGGTCCATCTCACAATCAGATAAGGATCGGGTTAGATTATCGAACTTAACAACATATATCAAGGTCATTGGAGATGGCTCCTCTTTTCTGAATATTTATCAAGTATATAAACATATATATCTACCTAAGTGCGGCACTAAATACACCAGCTACGAAGAGCCCCGGTAGTCCTGGAAAATTTCCTAAAACGTTCATAACTAACAACGGTAGTAGTTGATCCTTGGCTCGTGCTAACTGTATTACGCATAGATATAATTAGTAATTAATCGTAGCCTTAACATTGAATATGAAAGCCAAATAAATAAATATTACCTTAGTCGTAAGGGGATCGCATTCATGATACCAGGCATAAATCAACATGCCAGAATATCCACACATAAGTATCAGCATTGTTACGCCGATCATAAAAAACCAAAGTGCTCTAAAACGCATATTTATTAAAAACATTGATTATATTATTATTATATTACGATAACTTGATTATATGATGATATAATTATATATTTATAATATATATATATATATTTATAATATAATTATTATATAATAAAAAAAACCGGGGATAGATAGATTATAATAATTAATTATAACTATTATTGCATTCATACAAGTCCAATTTTCCAAACATAAAATTACATTATATTTTAAGTTTATTATATAATCGATTACAAAAATTATTATCAAAGTATAAATCAAGAAAACATTTGTCTTTAGAAAATTGTTTTACCAAAATTGTAAAAAAATTAAAATAAAATTTTAATGTCTACAATTTGCGAATGTGTCAGAAAAATGTCGCAAAATTGGTTACAAAAGTAGTTACTAACACAATTTTTGTAAAATTATTATTATTGAAAATGTTGAATATCATTAAACGATTCTTATATAAACAACGTGTCAAAGTGAAATGAAAATTTAGACTCTTAATCTTAAAATAATAATAATAAAGATATTTTCAAGGCTAATAAGAGTCAATGCGGGAGGGAATGCGTGCAATTATTAAATTTAATTTCGAAAATTTAAAGTAATATAAATTCTATAAAGTTATATAAATTCTATGGTTTTCTGCAAATAATTGAAGCGCTTTAGTGGTAATGCTAATATAGGATGTAAATGTCAAATATTCTAAGGGCGATTTCTTCCCATCGACTAAATATTAAAAAAGTTCACATGAACATAAGTCTAGAAACGCTTAGTTTTTTAAATAGGAGGAATTTACATGTAATGAACATTCAAGCATTTTTTACTTTGAACACTAAAATCGCTAAATTTTAAAATTATGAAACATTTTTTTCAGTCTTTTCTTTTTACAGATAACAATAAATATGTATAAACTATGATGCCAAACCATTTTAAACAATTTTTGTAATAAAATGTTTAAATGTTTATTGAAAAAAATTGAATATAAAGTGAATTGCCTATACGAAATTTCGTTTAAGTATGTTAACAATACATTATAGGACGATAAGATATAATTAATAAATAATTGGAATGTACTTATTAACTAAATTAACTGCAAATGTTTCAACTCTGGATTTGAGTCTTATTCATTAATGAAGTCAAGTATAAACAACAATATAAGGAAATATAAGTCTCAGATATAAGTACTCTCTCTCACGGTCATCCATTATCATAATTAGATAAGAAGAGACTCACGTATCTAAATGACGATTTATTGAACTTCTCCCAGACAGCACATGATATCATTCTAACAATATTCATACTGAATGTACTGTGATTATACCAAATAAACTAGAAACGTTAATGTAACGTCTCAGTAAAATATTATTTCTTGTATATTGTCAAGATATATCAAATATAATAACTAAACTTCGATTCTAATACTGATACTATCATATCGATTATACCCAAGACGTCTCTAAATTATTCTTGCGGTATATCTCGTGTGTGTCTGTCATATATTTTCAGAACAATCTTACAACATAAAATGTAGAATCGCTGCCTGCATTTCGTTTCTATAAGCATTGTATTTATAACCCAGAAAAGATCTTCCATTTTGCCTTGATTTTTAACCATTTTTTTTTCTCAGTGTGTAGAGACGTACTGAAGACATATTCAATCTCAGAATAATATTACATCTCAGAATAATTATGTTATATCACTAGAAGCTCCCTGCGAAAGTCTATGGGATGAGAAATCGCGGACATAATAGATTCTGAAGAAATACTCTGTACCTTACAGACGCGTCTCGAATATCTTGACGACGTATTCAACATACGTTTGCGATATCGTTCTAATGTTGTCAGAACGTAGATGGTTGTCTGAGCTGGATCCAATTTATTTTGATTTTATTCTGATATGTGAATATCCTCTTTCCCTTTCCTCTTCCCCATCTAGTTGTATAACGGATGTCTATGACAGGAGGAGCACATACAGCACTGATTGTCGCGGAACGTTTTTCAGAAAGACTTCAATCTTTCATATTTAAAGTACAACAATTCTGAAAGGATTTTACAATATGTCATTTGAAATGTTGCAACAAAAATGTTTTTAAAATTTATCACACAGAAAATTTAAAAACATACGCAAACAGTACAAAAAAATCATTATAACATTAAACTGACGTTAAAATGTCAATGATGACAATGATTTTATATTTCTTATAATGTTTTGAGATGCGACCCACACATTCTTAAGAAAGATTGTGCATTACTATGTTAAACATAAAATTTCTCCTACTTAAAAACTGAGCGTTTCTAGATTTATTCAAATTAATGTTTACAACAATATATTAGTATTCAAATTAACGTATACAGGATCACCCACGTAAAGTGTGTATGTGTATATGTATGTTCTTGTATATGTTTGTAATGAGTCAATAATAATAAATCAATAATAATAAATGTGCAAAATCCACATGCAGAAACACGATGTGCAAAATCCATCCAGCAATTTTGTCGTGGTGCATATCCGGTAGTGCAGGTAATATCGGTATTATATGTCAAAAATGCGAGGGTAACTTTGAAGTACTGTAACTTCACAAAAAAAATTGCAACAACTAGTTCTTTTTTAAATTAAAGTTCGAACTTTACGCCGCTGCAAATGGTATTCCTCCAAAAAAGTTTATAAAGTCCATATATTCGTCAACCTTTGTTCAATTTTCAATAAGACAAACACACACACACACACACACACACACACATACACACACTCATATTTTGAAAGTTAACAGTGACAGGGATGCATTAAACTTAAAATCTGGCCATAGCATCTTAAAGTAAAGATTTCAAGCTTTAATTTGTTGAAAAAAACGTTATTCCACAATAATTTTTCGCAAAGTTATTGTTAGTTAAAGTTGGCCAATTTTTATCACAGTTTGTCTATGCCATAATTTTGTGGGGCAATATAAATATATATAAAAGTTTACTTATTAAAATAGAATACCTTCTTGCTGATTGTAATGTAGGAAGTGATAAATATCGTTGAATCATGTTTTGATTAATAGCGGAGATTTGTATCCAATGTATGAAGCCACCGATAGTAAGCGCCCAAATTGTGTGTCTCGTCAAAGGACTCCAATCCATCCTATTAATTAATAATTATACTTTAAATTGTAATTAGTATCTTTCTAATATATTTTTATTCTAACGATGATCTCTCTCTCTCTCTCTCTCTCTCTCTCTCTCTCTCTCTTCTTCCTGCCTCATTTTATATATATTTTGCTCCTTCCTTCCTTTCTCTCTTTCTTTGAAAATTAAGAGAACGCTATCATTAAAAGAATAGTAAAAATAGCTCTATCCATGTATTTAATTACATCCCTTTTTCTGTCTTTTTCTTCCACCATTTCAAGTGCGAATAATATTGCACCATCAAATGTTAATTAGGTTATATATAAATCGAGGTAAGATTCCTTTAAAAATAATTTAAAAAAAACAAGTTATTAATTAGATTATATTTTTCATTATTATATTTGTCTTGATACCGTTTCCCCCACTCCAAACAATGTGCGGCAATACAAATATTGGTGACTGACAAGTTTTGTTATATCGTAAAAGTAAATATAATTATCACTAGATTTATGATATTTCTTACAGCTAGAATGCAGGAAATCATCGCCGATCGTAAGTGCAATGGTGGATAACGATGAGCAGACATTAAAATCAAATCCCATTCTTAAAAAACCCGTGAGGATTTATTTTATGAATTTTATATTTTATTGTGCAACTTGACGTCTGCTTTCTTACATTTAGAATGGAATTTTTATCAAGCTCAGGTGACAAATTTTGGTGTTCACTATTGCATGCGCGATATAGATGTCTTTTATATGTTATTAGTCCCTTCTTGTAAAAGGGAAATCTCTCATGATCTGTTTATTTTATACTGTATGCACGGATAAATCCCGTTATATTCGATTTTCACATCCTCTTAACAATACTGTGTACAATAAAACGTCCCATGAGCGGAACGGAACAGCGCAACTAATCATAACTCTACAATCATTACTCTGTTTTCTTTTCTACGATTGTGATTGATCTCGCTGTTTTGTTATAAATTTCCACTCATGGGACGCCAGTCTAACGCTTTCTTGATCTAAAATTAGATGGAAATGTACGTCCGAATATTGGAGAGAGAAAGAACAAAGAGTGCACAGAATGCAAATAACACATAGCAAATTAAAAATAAATTTATAATGCACTATTATCAATTAAAGATATTATTGTTTAATGCACGCACGCAGGAAATTCGAGTCTTCCCGATTCTAGATTTCTTCGAATTACCAGCGACAATCCACCAACGTCCGCTGTACCCTTGATTATAATTAGTAACATGGAGCCGAACATCAAGAAAGTCTGAAAGAAATCTGTCCATACTACTGCCTTGAGACCACCCTAAATAAAAATAATATTTTTCTACAAATTTGTAGTAAATAAAAAAGGTAAAAATGGAGATAAAGAAAGATACTCATTGTATGATTAATAGAAATATGACATCTCAGAATTTAAAATTTTAAAAAATTTTTTTAATTAGGAAAATGAACATGCAATTTCTACAATTTTATCTTCTTTGCATGTTATACTTTCAATTATAATGCATTTCAATTATAATATATTGTCTCTTTAAAATAAATATAAGTACATCATGAGTTTCTAATTCCAACATTCGAACACTGCAATTTTAGTACAGTATAAAGCCCGATCTACTTGAGACGCAGAACGCGAACGTATTGCGGTCTACAATCTATACAATCTGAAATCCCTAGCTTATTAGAAATGCCTCTCTTATCTTCATTTCTACCAAAATTTTTCTTAAGTTATTATCTAAATGCGTATTATAGAGATCAATTATGTGAGGTTCAATTCAATTAAAATCAAATATCTTTTTATATTAGAAAGAATTAAGAAGGAAAGTATAAGATGTACGCAGCTATACATTTGATTTAAATTTGAATATTTGCATTATATCGTTTTCTTATAACTTCTATTTATTTTTATTAATATTTTTTTTTTAAAAAGTTAATTATCTTACCACACAAGTGTAGAATATACAAACGATACACACAAAAGGTGTAACTATGTGCACGTTTACTCCGGTAACTAAAAATAGAGCAATTCAAAATGTGATTTTTTTTTTATAACAAATTTCATGTTTGCACGATATTTTTTTTAATAAGTTGAAATTATGCATACGTGAACATACAATTAGTTTCTAATATTGTGCACATTTAGAAATTATTGGATTAACTCTTTATGAAATTTTTATTAAACTTTTATTTGAAAAATATATACCTTGATTGAAAGCCAATGCAGGTACGTAGATGACAATTGGAAGCCAAGTTATCTAAATAAAATATCGTCACAAGATGTATATTTATGGCAGGATTTATACAGATATGATTTCTGATTTTACTCACGATACCGATGGAAAACAGCACTGAACCTAGTAGCCTTATCCTTTTATCAAAACGCTTTTCGAGGTACTCATAAGTGCTGGTGAGTTTCAGCTCGTGAAAAACTGGCAAATATACGGCGGATGTAACAAGGGTGACAAAGATGATCGTACAACAAAGAAATAGATAACTTGTGCCGTGTACATAAATCTCCGTTGGTGTACCCAATAACGAGATACCTGTCACATTAATTAAATATAAGTAAAAAAACATAATTAATAAAGAATTACTCTAAATATATAATACATATACAATTTTTCATGATAATAAGCTTCATAGTTTTAATGAACATAAATAAATATGGCAAATACTTGGTCCAACTTTTTCTTTCTCGATTTTGAATAATTAAATAATATCTGACAATAAGTATTAGTATTGCAAGTATTAATTTTTCCAATTGTAAGTAAAAATGTTTAGATACACAGCATCTTTCAGTAATAATTCTTCGACAAAGAGATATGGTGGTATTTATAGTTCGTTCTTATTTTAAGACCGTCTTAAGTAATGTTGTAAGATACTAATAATGATCCTCTGAGTGATTAATAATATCTTAAGACTGTATTTAAAACAGTTAAATATAAAAATCGACTATGGATATCACAGCTATAATGAAATTATTCCCAAGAAAATATCCACAACATCGAGAGTGCCAAATGGGTTGAAAGTATAATTGAATTCCCATAAATTATTGTTATTTATGTGAAATAAAATTATTTTTTATAAAGAGCGCGTATATGGATATATGTATGTGTTTAGATACTCAAACAGCAGCTTAGATATCCTCTGACATTCAGGATAGATAATGATGACATTCTCATGACATTTACGTTATTGCAAAAATTGGAAAAGTACAGGAAGGCTCTCGAAATAAAAAAAAATAACTTAAAACAGAGATATGAGCTATAACGTAAAATATAAAAGATATTCTCTCTCTTCCCTCTCTGCCCCCAAATACTTCTCTTAACAAAGTTTACATAAAATGAAGTGAATGGCAAAAATTCATGAAACGTTGACATTAACAATCTTGACAAATGTTATCCAGGACATAATCCTAAATTTTATTATAGTGTTTTAGAAAGCTCTCGACATCAAGTATTAGATTCTGGAATCAAAATAGTGTTCCGTTTAAAAAAAATCAACGTGGACTTGACCTGATCTTGGCGACGCCATCTAAGATCAAACTGATAAGACCGCGATGAATAGATCGCGGTGAATAGAGACATTTCTTTCGAAAATACTTAGTTTTCGAAATATTTCATCGATTCGAGACTTTTTATTCACCCTTATATCTCACATATTTCATAATATAATCCATGTAATGTACATTTCACTGTCACATTTGAAGCATTTGTAAATGACAGCATATTTACAATTCCGTTATCTTCTTATCTAATCTAGTGATTTATTATCGTTTAAAAATAAAATAGCAATGTCATAATAACAACAATTGATGATCTGATGAAAAATTTATACTATAAATATACAGGATGTAATTAAAATAAGGTAATAAACTTCGGAACTGAACTCCCCACACTAAACTGCATTATTTACTATTGTTATTCACCGAATGTTAAACAAGGATAAATGATGCATCATGCGCATCATGCGTGAAACGGAACGCAGCCTAAAACACATAAAAAAAAGTTCGTATGAATACCGCAAATCCATTGTTACCGAGATAGCTTAAAATGTTTGCAGGACCAGTTGCCTCTACGATCCTCCGATCTAAATCCTCTAGATTTTTATCTGTGAGGACATTTAAAGTTTTTAATTTATGAAATTTCAATCGCCAATGAAGATATATTACGCCAATGCATCTTTGGATGCGTTCCGAGTTACGCATGAAGCGCATGACGTATTGTTTTATCTTTCTTTATTATTTGTTAAACAACAAGAACAAATGATGCATCATGCGCTTCATGCGTAACTCAGAATGCACCCTTTAATGCTTGTGACACGATTCGCAATTGCCCCGAGATCTTTGAAAGATTACGACCCAACGTGTCCAAGTGTGTATTGAATCAAGTGAGAAACACTTCGAACATTTGTTTTAACTAAAAATTGAAAAAAATAAATATAATATTAACATTTCAAAATAGTCAACTCAATTGTCATTTATGGACTCCTCAATATTTAAATAATATTAATTAAAATCAAAATAAAAAGGCTATATAGGAATCAACACGGAAGACAATGCGCAATTCTAAACAAAATTTTTAATTATATTCGTCAATATCAACCATTTAATCGCAAGTACATGTACATTTCGGCTCAAGTTCGAGTCGTCTTGTTCGAACCTTTTTTTCATGTATCCTAAGTTTATCACTTTATTTTATATCTTTATTTACACTCTGTATATTTAATAAGAATAAATAAAATAAATAACAAATATTTAAAAAATATTATATCTTGCATGTGTATGTATAAATTTTACATACACATACTATAATTCAAAGAATGGAAATAACTCGTTAATTACACAAAATAACAAGATTATAATTACAAGTTTTTTTTTTGGTAACTTGTAACTGTGTTACTATTTTGTTTTTGGTAACTATAACGGTAACGGAGTTACATTTTTTTGGTAACGGTAACGAATTTTATCGCTATATATTTTTGTATTCCCGGAAAAAATGTTATATATATTGACATATTTTATATATAATTATATATAAAATATGTCCATTTTTTAAATACAATTATATGTAATTTTATATAATTATATATGAAATATTTTTTTCCCGGATTTTCAACTAACATGATGTAATTTTCGTAAAAAAAGAATTTTTAAAATCAATAAATTATAAAATTAAATTGACATGTAATTTAATTATATTATATTTACTTTTACTTAGTAAGCATTTTAAAGTATTGTGAAAAATTTATTGTAAAAAATATTAGCCGGATAACATTTCACAAGGTTGAAAATTTAATTGGCGTGTGTAGATTGTAAAATTGAATATATATTGTATTCATACAAATATTAAGACTTGGCTCTCTCGCGATACGATGAGAGGAAAATTACATACAATAAATTTCTTGCTAAATAAAGTTTCATTTTTTCAATTTTTATTTAAAAGCACAATTTTATAATCCTAAAATAATCTTGTAAAATATATGACAAACTAAGATATCTATCTGATAGATATCTATGTCATGTAGAAATATAAAATAATTCCTGAAATTCCTCAGCTCTGTATGTCAATTGCTATTAGTCTCGAGAGGTCTCTCGGCTGAGGCGGATGTTAAAGCTCTAGATATACCAAAGTAGCGCAATAGCTCCATTTTCGACCTAATAACTATATTATATATAATAATACTACCTAGATAACATTTTGCTAGCATTTTGCTGATAATTTGCTTAAAAATTTTTGCATTAAAAGCAATTTGCCAACGAGGTAAGTCCTCATTTGATGCAACATTGCAAGCAAAGAAACACACAAACTGTAGTAGAGTAACTTTACAATAACTTTGCGGCAATGATTGTGATAAAAGTATTTGATTTGTATTTCGGCAAAATTAGAGCAATTTTGTTTATCATTAAAAGTACAAATGTTAATTTGATAAAATTGGGAACATGCAAGCAAAATTTTATTTAGCAAATGTTTTAGCTATCATCATGGCAACATTACAAGTATCAGCAAATAAATTACACTATTTTGTTTTTGCACATGTTGTTATCTGGGATATAAACGCTTATGCAGGCACAGGCTTCTAGTGTTTGGAGGAGAGTGACATTTTTGAGACAATCGCGTCTTTGTTAACATTTTTTTTATCTCGATTTCGTTACTGATCAAATCGCTTCAACATACAGAGGCATACAAAGAAGAAAAAGAAGAAGCTATAAATACCGCAGCGTCCGCGCTTTTGCAGCGATTTTTGATAACTGAGAAATAGACCATTATTTCAGGAATTATTTTATACTTCTACGTGATATATATCGGATAGATACGTCAGTTTGCCATATATTTTATAAGTTTCAAAATTACACAATGTTTTTAAAAAAAAACCAAAAACTAAAGCTAAAACTAATGTCATATAATTGTTGCATGTTACTTTTATTAACATTTAAATAAAGAATATTAAAAATACATTTCTTTAACTGATTTTAATTTAGCACTTATTCTAAAAAACTGATTTTAAAAAAGTAACGGAAAAATAATTATTTATTATTTTTTAAGTAACGGTAACTATGTGTGTGCATGTGCATGTATGTGCTTAACGGAGTTACTTCTAAAAAGTAACTCTAATTTTTAATCATAGTACTTTTAAAAAATAATTTTCCATTCCCTGTTTTAATTTATTTGCGATAGAAAAAAAATAATACGTTGAACAAAATACGAAATGTATTTATACCTGATATAAAACTGGCTAGCAAACTGAGGCTGATTGGAAATGTGCTCATATTCCTCCCGCCGACCAGATATTCATCTTCGCCCGAGGACTTCTTTATGAAACCGAAGTAAATACCAACAGTGCCGCATACAACTAACATTGCAGCGAATATAGTATAGTCCGTCATATCGAAATTCTGCATAGATTTAATGATTTCCTGGACAGTGGGCGTTTCTGGCGCCCATTTTGCTAGACTTAGATCATTTGAGGTCCCCTCCGAAGTCATCTCGTTACACAATGAATTTGATGAAATATGTCGAAGAAATATTTCGTTCTCGAGATCTTGGAAAAGAAATTAAGAGTCTTCTAATAATGTCTTTTTAACAATGCTTCTATCAATTACTATATTTACAGTAGATTTAATAACGACAATAGTTATATCTATAATTAACGTAAAATATGTAAATGACCGTTTGTAACATCTCAATATAGTTGTTATTCTACATCCGATAGCAAAGATATTGACTACCTTTACACGGATATCCTTAGTCAGGTTTAATAATATCCGTAGTTATGAAATTGGCCAATCATAGATATTCCTTTAAAGAATGGAATGTGGTTAGCCAGTTTCTAACTACGGATATTATTAAACTCGATTAAGGATGTCCAAGTAAACGTAATCATTATGAAGTAGACTTATAAAATTGGTTTTAAAAGGCCGTGTAAACTAATTCTGAATGTAACGAGCTTATCCCTGATGAAAAAATTTCGCTGAAATTATTTCATGTTTTGGAACACTTTTCAGCAAAATTTCAGCATTTTTTAAAAATTTCAGTTTAATTTCAGCGACTTTTTTAAATTTTAGCTGAAAAATTTATTTTCAATAAAATTTAAGCAAAATTTCAGAGAAATTTCAGCAAAATTTCAAAAAAATTTCAGCAAAATTTCAGAGAAATTTCAATTCAATTTCAAAGAAATTTCAGCGATTTTTCAATATATTAGCTGAAAAATTCACTTTCAGTGAAATTTCAACAAATTTTCAGCAGTTCCGTTGAAATGTTCCAAAACGTAAAATAATTTCAGCGAAATTTTTTCACCTGATAATCAAAGATTATACAATTAGGTTTTATTTCATCGGTAGGATAAATTTAAAACCGCTTCGTGTAAACGAATATATACATTTCGAGAGTTATAACTACAGATGTTATTAAATATCCGATTGATACCGCAAATGTAGGTAACTTGAGATAGCATGTACCTATATTTTTGTTAAATTCAGTCATGGTATCCATCCATGAGTCATTAAAAAAATTTTTAATTTAAACTTTCTCTTTAGAGACTCATGAATGGATATCACGATTGAATTTAATAAAAGTACTGTCCCAAGTTATACTTAACACTGTTCCAAATCATCTACATTTACTGATTTATGGCAATTTCCATGGAATTACATTTGTACGTTTTTGTCGTACGACAAATTTTTCAAATCTGTTGATTGGCTACAAGACAGAGATTCGAGACTTTCTCTGTTCTACGCAACTAAAAAACGCATAAATATAATCTTACCCTAAACGTATTATTACAGAAATATGTACATATATATATATATACAGGGTTGGCCATATTCGACGGAAAGATGTTTTTTTTTCAATCATGGGAAACGTCGTTACTCGATCTAACATCTCTGTCAAAAGTTACAGTGTTTGCCAGATCTTTCCGTCGAATATGGCCAACCCTGTATATATATACATATATGTATAACATATATATTAGGTGTTGGAATTAATTCGTAGCGTTTTTTAATGAAAGAATGTTATTTATTTCACATGAGCATTAAAAAATACATTAATGAAAGTACTTCCCATCACTTGTAAAACGCTACGAATTAATTCCAACACCTAATACATATACATGTGTCGCGTGTAAGGTAATGATTATTCTATTACGATTATTCTATTACCAAAAATATGTAGGATATTCATGAAAACATTGATCAAACGTTGATGAATTCTTTGAAAAAAATTCTCATATTTCATATTTTTAAGAATTTTTCATATTTTAAAGTTTATGACGATTTTTTAAAGATATCTTAAACTTTTAAACAAGTTTTTTTCAGAAATGTAGAATGAGAAATTTTTTAATTTTTAGAATTTATATATATAAAGAATTCTGGAAAAACTTTTTATTTTTGAAAAGTTTTTGTATAAAAAATCTAATTGTGAGCAATTTTTTAATAAGTTATAAAGCAATAAAAAATTAAATAATGGATATAGTATTGACGAAAATTACATTTAAAATTGTGTCAATGATTGATTATAAATTTTGATAAAATATTTAGATAAAATTAAGCTCATTCTGGACTCAATAAAATAAAATTAAAAAATATGATGAAATTGAAAGTGAAAACCCAGGAAAAAATGTTTTATATATAATTATATATAAAAAAATTGCCATATTTTATATACAATTATATATAATTATATATAAAATATATATCCATATATATAACATTTTTTCTCAGGAATTATAATAAAATTCTGAAATCGATATTATTCAAATAATTTCTGATTAACAATTTCATAACACATTTTAAAAATTAAATTTTAAGTAATATAAATTTTAAGAAATGTATAAATAGAATATTAAGCAGTACTCTTATTATTTTATTATCTGTAAATTATCACATTATACATAAAAATATTACAAATAATAAAATTCTTATGACGTAGATATCCTTGCAAAGACAAAATGAGCAAACACTTTCTTTTTGAGAAACTATTTATACACACTTTTACTTACATTTATGTTACAATATTAAAGTATTTAGAGAGAACAATCTTTACCTGCTGATATAAAATTTGATGATTTCTTTACTCACTTAAATCACTTCAGCGCATGAATAAAAAACTATAATTATTAAACATTGAAATGATAAATTATCACTCGTATTGCGAAATATTGATTATAGATTGTATTTCATAGGTGTGTAAAATAAACTGACAATAATTAAAAGTTTTAAAAATATAAATGTGCACACGATTGTTAATAAAGTAAAAGCTACATTAGAATGAATCGGTATCCTATTGGATCGGTCGTCATTAACAAATAAGGATGGTGCACATGCAAAAATGATGAATCTATCACGAAAGCCAAAAGACGACTACCTTGACAAAGATCACGCGAACTATGGCGGAACCTAAAAGAGTTCGGAGCGTTGCGCCGCGCCGCGATTACGCGCATCACGATAGTGTCATTGTGACAATCTTCTAATTAAACTGACAATAGGCACAAAGTATGGAGTACAAAACGAACGACTAATGGATATACCTCGCAGTTATAAGACTCGCAAGTGGATAATACGATCTAAATTTAGTAGAAGATACGAATATATATTTGATTAAATTAGAAGCTGCGCGATTTCAGCACAAGTCTTTTTATATAAAACTGAATCTCTTATATAAAAATTCCTTAAAATATTTTATAATTAGAATATTATATAATAATAAATATAATATTCCAACACGTGATTAATACTTCTAAATGATTAGCATAAATTAACAGTAATTAAAATTTATGATATCGTTATATTTTATTGCTTGTTAGAATAAGAATATTTATTGTATTTCCAGGATGAATATCGAGGAAAAAAAAAGAAAAACATTGAGTTACAATTTTTCTTTTAATCTTAATTAGCAAATGTGGCATATATAATTCTAGAATAAATTTCTAGACATAAATTTCTAGAAATACATTTTATATTAAATATATCGTGATAAACACTGAATGACATAATTTTCACCCTTCATAAAAGCGCGGCAATTCGTTGCCTAGTATGACTTTTCTCTCAATTCCTTTCTCTGTAATCACACCAGTACGTATTACACCGCCACTGCTACCATCACGAGCCATTGCTAATGCAAGTGCTAAAAGAAATGAAGTCATTAATTTGTAAACTGATGAATCTTTTTTACAATACTTACTGTTCTCTACCAGCCCGAGACATTCATCTTTTGACATATTGGACTTGTATTGAGCATCCACATAGCCATAGACATACGTTGAGCCTGAACCACCAATTGAAATTGGCTGTCTGACACACATGCCGCCTATGGGGATGCTGTAAACCTGACCACCTTTCTGTTTATCCCATCCTGCAACTAAGATCCCGGCCATTAAAGAATCTCGGTAGTTATAACATATTTCACGGAATACATTGGCAGCAGTTTCCACTAAAGGTGGCGTTCCAAGCTCCATCCTTAAAAAATAGTACATTTTAACATCGATTAGATAGAATAGATGCAATAATTTTATGAATGTCCTGATATCTTACTGATGTAATCCTAAATGATAAGCCACAATGTCCGCAATTGCCTGAGTATCTGCTGCCGAGCCGGATCGACAACAATAAATATAATCTGTCACTCTCGTTAATTTATCGGCAAAACGATTGGAGACGTAAGTTCTAAAAAAATTATGTACGCGCGCGCGCGTTAACATTATGTGTAAGTTAAATTTTGTAAGTTAAAATTATGAAGAATAATAAAGATTGCTTTGCTAAATAATTATACTTTACCCTGTTGTACCTCGAGAATCAGCTCCTATTACTACGCCATCATTAAATTCACATGCCATAATTGAAGTCTGTAAATAGATTGCAAGACAGCTTTAAAGATTGCATCACTTTGACGTAAAGAGTTAATAGTAAATTCATAAATTAAGATAAGGGGACATGTAATAAACTCATAAAATCTTCTCTCTTTGCAGATATTTGAACAAAATTTTGTAAGTGGTAGAAGAGAATGTAAATGAATAACAAATATGTATCTTACTTATAAAAGCTACCAATTTTGTTCAATTGTTTATTTCTGAGTGAGTTTTTTTTTCAGATATGATAATGCTCCATAAATTTAAAACATTTTTCTTTTTTAATGTTTCTAATAAATATATTTCACATTAAATTATATCTTTAAGTTTTCGCTTATTTAAGTAAATATACAATATATAGAAAACACTTAAATTCAACAATCTAACTATAAAATTAAGTAATCTAACTATATAGATTTTAACCGTAAACTACTTCAGTGAATTTTATTATTAAAAATACAAAAATGTTTATATAACTGTACATTTCATTTTTGTGGACTTATTTTAATAAAATTATTCTGGACCAATGTTTACATAACATTCTTTCTTATTTTTATCCATACAGCACACTGACAATTTGAAAACTGGATTTTGTATTAATATTAAAATGTGTTCCCATATGCACTGCCACCATTGAAAATACAGTATACGCGTAAAATGAACTATGAATTTTCGGTGCTGACAATATATATCAGAATATGGCCTAAAACATTCGTAAACTGAGAATATCTTAATGCATGTAGAATGCATAAGGCATTTGTTATTGTATTAGCAAACTTAATAACTTCGTAATAGCTGTATTTTCCCATAATTCGTAATTTAAGTTTTAATGAAATGATTTTAATGAAATAATTAGGTAATCTTTAATTTCAAAAATTAAAAGAAACAAATAAAAAATATTTAAAGATTTTTTTAGATATATAGGGTCCCGTAATTATTGACATAACGCTTGTGGGCAGGTACAGTGGATTAAATTGAGTCCAAAAGTCCTCTACTATTTTGCAATTTTCACAATAGTTAATCCATTCATATTTGTTATCGTAACTTCCAGTAAAAAAGGGCATATTTCAATTAATTTTTTTCAGTCAATGGAGAATTTATTAAGAAATAAATCCATGTAAAAGTGGAATAGAATTAAGAAATTTCGAAATATATAGATTCAAAGAAAATGAAAAGTTCAGAAATATGAAAAAAATCTCGATTTAGCAAATTGCACTGGAGTTTCTGGAATCTAATCTCTGTGTATAGCTAGGGTTAACGAGATATTAATTTCTTAATACAGATTAATTTCCTCAAAGAAACGCATATTCGGCCGGTTCACTGCCAAATACAAGCGCACAGCCAGTGTTCAAGGTTACTAGGCGCGCGGGAAGTTGTTCATTCATCACAAACGACAATGGTTACGCACGATCGACGCGTGGCGTTGAATCCCCGCTTTGAGGTATATATTATCCTCCATTTTTTTTAACTAAAATTAAATTTCCTAATGACATAAGAAATGTATTTGTTCTGTTGTTATGACAATTTATGTAATTTCTATTAGTTTACAAATTAAATTTTTTCTGTTAAATATTGAATGTTAATAAAAAAAAAAAGCCAATTAAGTGATATGGATAATATTAGGATTCAGAACAAGGAAAATAGAATTAAAGAATTAGAAAAAGGAGTAAAGATGAAAAATCATATTGTCTGCTTGTTTATTTCTAATAATTCTAATTCTTCATGTTTAATTTTGTTATTCTGTTCATTATGTTTGAGCCTTTGCTTTATTGAACGAAAAATGTTTTGTGCATGTGCATTCTCAAAATTATATGTTAACAAATTGTGTGTCTATGTTATAAGATAATATTTATAGAAAGCAGAAGCATTTTTAGATCAATCTTAATACTTTATTAATAAAAAAAAACCTTTTTTGTAAAAATTAAAAAACTGTTTTGTATATTATCACGGAAATTTTGTACTTCATTATCACAGAAGTTTTATAATAGAACTTGCACCCCCCTCCCCTATAATGTAAACAATAATAAAATATATCTATTTATTATTTATTCAATCTCAACTTTATCGTCTCAGTTGTCTCACTTTCTAGCTCTGTATCTGGGATTCTGAATCACTTTCTACATTAATTTCTAAATTAGTTTTCATATCAGATTCTGAATCAGTGAAAATATCCTTATTTTCTTCCTTATTCACAAACTCATTTCTCATACTCCTATTTACACCTCCTATAAAAGTGTTCGCGCCTTTTTAGTAATCTATCAACATAAGTTCCATTGTCACTAAAACTAGCTTCTCAGTCTTCTCATTTCTAAGACAGTTTCACTTCTTAGTGTAAATTTTTTTGTATGCTGACAATACTTATATGCTAAGCTAGTTGAAATACTTAGCAAGCAAATTGCTATTATTTCAGTATTTGTTAATACTGACAGTATTATTGGCTATGTAGGTCATCTTAATGAGAGTTCTACAATGAGTCTGTAATCGATAATAGGAAGTCTTAACCAATCTTTTAGTCGTACAAGTTGGATAACTTCACTGATTAACACTTCGGACCACTTAGGATTTCCGACTACCGACTTATTGTAGAACACTTATTGTAAGATTTCTGACTCATTGTAGAATCATTATAGAGTCAGCCTAAAGGTCTGAACGACGCTTTTCTTTTATCAAATCTTTATTTTTATGGAAAAAAGCATACAATGGAAATGCATTTTTATTAAAATTTGAAGTAGATGGGATATTCTTAATATTTATCGGTTTGTTTTTTAGCTTTAATCTATCAAATCTCAACTTTGCAATGTCATTATAACCTAAAATCGCATCATATCATATCATATAATAGCTCACCCCTGTGCTTTGCTCTGAATTAAGCCAATCTGGCATTGACTTATATGGTGCAGTGGAAGTGAACAATTGAACATCATTCATATAAGCCATTTTCGTAATTTTTAACAAACTGAACTGTCAAATATTTGTAAACTTCTAAATATGTACAATCACATTCGATCGTAGTATAAAATATTTTCCAGACTATCTAGTGGATTTCCGCTAGGATACAACCAGAGAAAAATCTGAGAGAAGACATGACGGCCCAAAACCAGTAACCGTAAGATGCTGCCGCGCACTACTGCCCTCTGACAAAATGGATGTAAACTTTTCTTACGGTACATTGTCCACTTTTCAAGGCTGGAAATGATAAATCGATATTTGGTTCATATAATCATGTTACATGTAACATGATTATATGAACCAAATATCGATTTATCATCTCTAGCCTTGAAAAGTGAACGATGTACCGTAAGAAAAGTGGACGTTGCTATGTAGTTTACATCCACTTTATCCTCTCTCAAGTTTCTCTCTGCTTATAACCAATCAACAGGCTTGGATGTTTTCCAATTGCTTGACCATGCTTTACACATCTTGACACAAACACATAACTAGAAAACAATTTAATGAAAAAATATTTTATTATAGTTTTGAAAGGGTGTATATCAATTGCCCAAGTCACTAATTAGCTAATTTAAAATAATATTGGGTCATCTAAAAAGTATCCGCGGTACTTTGTCACTAGATATATGACCATCAACACACATCTAGTGACAAAAAAACCGCAGATACTTTTTAGATGACCCAATATAATCTCATTGGTGAAGTAATGAAAAATTACTAGGAACAGACTGATGTGAATGGTGTATGCAATTAAACTGTGTGCAAGTACATCGCTCGTTTTTTTTTAAAAACTCTCGAGGTAAACTACAAAAATATTGGGTCATCTAAAAAGTATCCGAGGTTTTTTGTCACTAGATGTGTGTTGATGGTCATATATCTAGTGACAAAGTACCGCGGATACTTTTTAGATGACCCAATATAATGAAAAATAAGGGATTCCATTTAAAAAATTCAAAGTGATCTTGCTCTGACCTTAACAATACCATTCACAATCAAACCAATGATCATTTTGTGTCCTTGAAATCATGAAACTTTTGTTGAAACATTTTTCTCTAAAATGTACTCATTGTTTAAGAGATTTAGAAGAGGGGTAATCATTTAAAATGGGGCCCCTATACATGTGTGTGTGTGTGTGTTGCATGCGCGCGCGCGCGTGTGTGCATATATTTATTAATGAAAGGGATCGATATGGAAAATAAAATATAGGTACTGAATATTTGTGAATCTGATTGATATAAGACGCTTGCAATGAGATAATGACATTTAATATCCCAATTCTTATACATCGACGTCGATATAAGAAATATGATTTTATTCGTTTTGCTCGATCCGATTGCTAATTAGCAAATAACCGCTCTTCTCGTGATCAATTGACAATTAATCAGCACTTCGCTTGATAGTGTAGTCGTCTACAAAGTTAGATGTCGATCACAGCCTATCCGAGACTTTGCCACTCATCATCCCCTCGTCATATTAGCATAAAGATACTTAGATAAACTCGGAGGATTCCCTTCTATTTCTTGTAAAAGAAATAGAATCTTATTCTCTGGGAATCTTAGTCTCGAGTTATTCTCAAGATATATACACTTCGTATACTGATTATGTCATCTCTTCTCCATATCAGCTATACACTTGTTCGTACAAATTATTAATCTAGCAATAAATATATTAGATCGCTTAGAACAAACTAGATGCATTAGTCCATGTGCCATATGTATGCAATATAAATGATGAATACGACAAGCGCATCGTATTTTAGATTAATCGCATTTCTTCATGTTATTTTTCTTCTCTTGCTCGATTCTAACTCTTCTTTTTAGTTTACTGTGGCTGCCGCGATAGATGGTTGCGTTTTCTGATGTGTTGCCTGCAATAAGTTGTCACAGCAGGAATCCTTTGTTGTTGTGGGTGGTGGTAATTTCCTCGATCTTTGACATGAAACTGGTTGTTGTAAAGTCGCTGTTTCGAAAGAGTCTGCCTCATTTTCTGTTTTAATATTTTGTTGTCGGGTGTTACACTGACAGGAACTTGTATGATGATGATGATGATGCAATCGTGCGTAGCAATCGCTACATACTCTTACAGGATTGTAGAGCTGCTCACTAGGTAAAGGAGTAGAATTCTCGGAACAATCGGCGCAGAAAATCTTTCCACAACATCTACAAAAATAAATTTAAGAATTATACAATTTAAAAAACAATATAATACTATTTTAAATACTTAATCATTTTAAATACCGAAATCATATTTGATATTTTAAAAAGCATATTTTATTTACTGAATATAGACATTTTTTTATTATTGCTTTCTTTTCATTACATACGTTTATTATTACCAGCGTCTACTGTTCCATTATGCAAAATGCATACCTGCAATGATGTTTGCGTCTACCAAGCCAGAATTCCGTATTACATCCCATACATCGAGTCACGGCATGATCGGGCACCCATAAGGTAGGCGCGGGACCTAATTCCTCCACAGCTTCCCAGGACATATCCGACGGTAGTGATTCCCCATGTTCACCGGCGCTACCCACCGAATCAGGTAATGAACCCTGTAAGTCATCACATATTTTTTTTTATTATATTATTGTATGCATAAACACATAAAAAAAATTATCAGCCAAAGAATTCTACTTACGATGTCATCTATACGATCGATATCTGCATTGTGATTGCAAACTTGTTTAATTAGTGCCAGTCTTGTTGTATGCAATTCCTTTCTCAAGGCTTCTTCCTTGAGCTAAAAAAATAATTAAAAGTTAAATAATTATTTTTAAAATTATTTTTAAAAAATAGGATTATTTGCTCTATGTATAATATATTGTTAGACACTTTCAAAGAATATTTCGAAAGTGTGTGAAATAACATTTGCTGCTTAAGATACCTTATGCTCTACGATAATTTGTTGGACTCGCATTTGAACGTCACAACATATAACAGGAAGACCATCAACATCGTCCAACCAGTCGGGATTATCTAGCATAACATCTTGATGGGTTGGAGAAGCTGGACATATGCTACTCGGAGTTCTTGATATCAATGGAGCGCTGGTATCACTCATATCACTACCCTCATTATGATTACGATTGCACGAAGAACAAACAACTTGTGCAGTAGTAGTGCCGGTTTCAATCCACGGTGAAACAATATCGCGCGATGAATTTATTTGTTGCCTATAAATTTTAACAAATTTTGCAATTGTTTAAAAGTTCATTTGAATATTGTTGAGATATAAAAAAATATGTATTTACGCTTCTTTCTCTTCATTCACCACTGGAACAACAGAATCATTGTTGGGTATCAAAGTATCAGTGGAACTATCTACCGAAGGATTGGCAGGCGAATCATTGGATGTTTGATTAACGATATCTCGTTTTGTCCTGATTTCAGTCTCTGATAAATTTTCGTTCATGATTTCGTTCTTGTTATCGTATTTTACATTCTTTTTATCCATCTCAGTCTCGAGTGCTAGAGAATCAAATTTCCTACAACGAAAAAAATTTACAAATATGTCCCCACTTATCGCACAAATTTATCATACTTTTTTTTTTTTTTTTTAATAACATACTTTTCCATAGAAATACTCGGATCGCTGCGTCTTCTATGCAGATGCGTCGCATGATCAGGAGCATGGATAAGATCGCCGTATGATCTCGTCTTCGTCATTTGCCCCTGTGGCTCCTCATTCTCGCCACCTTCAATGTCTATTACTGTCATTCTTTGTTTATCGTCTCTCATACCAAGCGATGATTCCATAGAGCCTAGATACACTTCAGACCATAGAACAAGATCGCGTACGTTACAACTCGGCCATAATACCTAAGATAACATAAACAATAATATAAAAATCAGTATTGTTGTAATTGTTGTTTTGTCATTGTGTGGAATTATATCAAATGTAATATTTTACGACGTACTTGATTCTTTAACGGCGAATATAGATGGTTTACAAACGCAGTCGAATTGAGAAAACGCCAAACTGAAAATGTACGCTCGCGTAGTCTCAATTGTAGCCTCTCTTGCCTGGTATTACACAGGAATGTACCGAACAATTGCGAGTAGGTATGTTGGGCCAATTTTACCTGAAATAAGAATGTTATATTTAATAAGAATATTAAAGGAATATTACACTTAGAAATAATATAATATTAGAATAATTTCTTTGATAATACATATTTTCTCTCATGATATGTGTAAGTATATATATATATATGTATTATATATATGTATATATATATATATAAAATGTTTATACATATTTATGTATATAGTTATTTATATAAATATATTTACTAGATACGCTGAAGACATCTGAAAGCTACATTGAAATTGCAGAATTAACTGATGGACGCAGTCGAGCCACTGAAGAAATACTGGACAACGCTCGTTAGGATCATCGCAACCGATTGTTTGACCACATCGATCCGCGAACTTATGTCCAAAGTCTAACCATTCTCTCTCGACTAAAACTTGAAATCCCTAAAATAAAACAATATTATAAAATTAGAGTATTAGAAAATTATGTAGCAATATTAACTTGATTACTTATTATTCTTTAAAAATATTGTATACCTCCATAGTACGATAATATGGATCAAGTAGTATCTGGGCTAACGCGACAATTTGGGGAGTTCTATCCCAGCCGTCGCTACAGTGCACTAATACTGGTCGACCGTCCCTTTCTATTGCAGATGCTACAGTGACTGCTGCTCGCAATAAACCCGACATATGCTGCAACCATCGCGTTCCTTCCAGCAAACTTAACCAACTATAAAAGTAATTAGATTAATAAAAAAAAATTAAAATAATTAAGAATTTCAATAAATGGGGCATTTCAATAAATTTAACAGTCTAAGAATAACTCACTTTGGTTGATCAGCGTCCGATGCACAAAGTTGTCGTACAGCATGAAAGCTTTTCCGTATTGAATGGATATTTGGTAAATTCATAAATTGTATGTCACAGCTGGGGTAATACTCGGGACACTCGCAACCACCGCCACGTGCCCGATTTGCTACGGCGGTTGTGTAAGATCTGGCATCGACAATTAAAACTTTCTATAAAGCGGAAATTATTTATGTAAAACATGGAACTAATTGTATGCCTAAATTATATATATATATATATATATATATATATATATATATATATATACACCTATGTTTAATATTTTCTTTTTTATTTAATTTCTCATTTGAAATAATTTCTTATTAACAAGATTCATGTTTCTTGCAACAACAAAAAATCATTTCTTCCTATATATCGAAGTAAAAATGAATTTTGTTACATGCAAGCATACATATTTGATAGTATAGAAAATATATTAAAAACCCGAAGACTCTCTCTTGCAGTTCATGAATCAATAAATAGCTGTGAAATATTGATCAGTTATAATAAAGTCCATTTTCATTGTATAAATGTAGAATATTGAATTTTACATGCATTTATTAATGCAGAATAATAAAAAAGTGAGTTTTCAATATATTTTATTATTTTCTGATACAGCTGCAGTACAACACCGCAATTATTATGATCATTTTTGGTTCCCATGAAGAAAAATACGTAAGAAAATGTAGAAATAAAACGATCCCCGAACGGTGAAAAAAGTACTCTTCTTCTAATTGAATTTATTGATTAAAATTCTCTTACTTTGGCAGCACTCGACGCATCGTCACCAGTATCGGAATATGTAATAGGCGAATCTACGATAGTAGATTCGCCCTTATCATAGCTACACGCATCTGCAAGAGCTTTTAGAAGAACTTCATCCTCAGAACTTCTCCAACCGAGCCAACCAACTTCCGGTTGACTACTAC
This sequence comes from Acromyrmex echinatior, assembly GCF_024713525.1. Lineage (NCBI taxonomy): Eukaryota > Metazoa > Arthropoda > Insecta > Hymenoptera > Formicidae > Acromyrmex > Acromyrmex echinatior. The sequence continues at coordinate 14,890,958 of NC_141858.1, read as the reverse complement.
GAGCTATCACGGCGCCATTATTCACGTGTCTACATGTAATTACAATGATAAAATAGATGATTTATTATAAATATTATATAATAAGATAAAAAAATAAAAACTATACCTCCAGATAACAGCTGGAATTCGTCTGGAACTTCGAAATTTGGCAACAAATTCGAGGGTTTCGTCGGAAATACAAGCGGGAACTAAAAGCTGTGGTGGATAGGATGGACACATCCGATAATCCTTATTTATTTGACTTACGCGCCATGTACCATGCAGATTAAATTTTAATCGCTCAACCTATATAAAATATAATTTGATGTGGATATATATGTAAAGTAAAAATTTCAACAGATGTAGATAAAAATATTCAAAAGAAGGTACTCTCTTACTTCTGAATTAAAAGTAGTAATATAAGAACTATTATCTTTTCCAAGCCTAGGATAATCTTTGCCTTCCTCTATAGACCATGCGTAGTATGCAAACGCAAATATATCCTCTATACTTTTTCGTGAATACGTCACTTTGTGCAATCGTTTGAACCACTCTAAACAGTGCTCATTTGTAGTAAATGCGCAACTAAAATATCAGTATTTTTAATATGTTGATACCTTTTTAATAAAAGTGATTACATAAATCTGTCATACATAGTAATTAATAAATGTAGAAGAGCAAAGTTTAATACATTTATATAGGTAAAAAATAATAGTACATTATAAATACCTTAAAGAACGTGCATCCTTGCATCCAATATGCAGATAAAATATTTCTTTTACCTCCAATTGCTCAATGAGACCCAAAGGTATATTATAACATGTTTGACTTAATTGTAGATAAAGCCTATAATTTGAAAGTGCCAAGACACCATCCGTTGTCCGTCCCAATGCCACAACTGATTCCCCGCTTAATGGTGTAAACGGAATTGTCAATGTTTCATCCTCGCATTCAAAGTTTGTGTGCTTAGGAAATAACTCCGAGGCATGGAGATGACATATGGATTGCAAACTGGTTGGTTCCTCTGAACTCTCCATCTCTTCGTTCTATAATTAAAAAACATATCTTTGATATTTGTTTTGATTTTTATTTATTGTTTCTATTAGCTTAATTATATGTATGCAAAAATTTAAAATTTAAGATCTTAAGTTGACAAAAAATACTGATAGCTATTATCTTATCTCTATCATTGTTCTTTATATATCAACTTAAAATAAACTTACTTAACACGAACTCAGCAACTATATTTGAAATTCCCAAATTAAAATATTCTGTCTCCTGTAATACATACAACTTGTAAAAATATGTATACTTGATAATATCTTTCATGAATATTTTCTTCAGAGGTACCAACAAGATTCATGAAACCTTGGCATTAGCAATGGATGACTACACGGCAATAACCCGCAAACCCTTTGGTACCTCTGAATATGTATACTTTTAGTAATGTGTATACTTTGTTTCCATATGCATACAGCCTATCAATGTTTACACTGTCAATAATATTTAATGCATCACAATACTTCAAAAATGATACTGAAAAGAGTTTATTGCATTACGAACTAAAACAAGAAGATAATCATCGATAACGTTGAATTTATTAAAATGCTTTCAATTGTTTACCAATTTATTTATTTAAAGCATTAGAGCAAGATTAATAAAATTTTAACATTATGGATAATTATCTTCTTGTTTTAGTTTATATAAATATACTTGAGATTAAATATAAATATAAAAATATATGTACAATACATGTTTTACTTCAAATAGATCGAATATCTCGAAAAATATGAAAGGTACGGATAAACGTTTCAGATAAAAATTATACGGTCTGAAGAGACGCAAATATTGGTAAAATTAATTTTCGAAAAAATCAATTTTTCATATCGAGGTTACCACTTTTTAAAATGATTTTCTTTTATATAAGATGATTCTTCTGATGATTATTCCGCATATAAAGGTAAAGTTATTAAAAAAATTAATAGTTTACGAGTTATTTTATACTAATACATAGACATATTAAATGAAATATTATCTTGGTTCGTAAAGTTAAGCAAATGAGAAAAAATATAGCGCGATACTTAATGGAAAAAATTAATTAAAATTAAATTACAAAATAAATTATTTTCCACTGATTTAATTTAAATGTAAATCATATTTAACTTGTTACAACCTTGAACGTTTCGGCCATACAAGTTAATACAAAAAAGCTTTTAAATAAGCATCATATTTCTGTTATTAATATTATTAATTAAACTACAAAAAAAAAACAGTTTAAATTTTACACCGACATCGAATGGTTGCATCATGCATACGTAAATATAATAAATGAGTTATAATTTAATTCATGTCCATGAGTTTTAAACAAGTTTATTTATTATGTATTTATTTCTTTGTCATTGTGTCAATAACCTTATTATTTATAGTCTGAACGGTTCTGACTTGTATTTTGACTTTCTCAGCAATTTTATAATTCTTAATATTTTATTCTAATATAACTCATTATATAATTATGTTAATGTATAATGTTTGATAATTTGTTTTTGTAAATTATGATATATTTCACACTCTTGGCTTCAGATGAATCTTTCTTGGTTTATTTCATTTTTATATACATCCTAACTGTTGATTTAAAAAATTCATATGCTTTTGCATATAAATCAATAACAATTCATTTGAATCGAAAATAATTTATTTCCCTATTCATAGTCAATTCTTATATAAGCCAATTAAGTCTTAAATATAATGTTAATCAAGAATCGTATTTTGATTCTTAAGACCTAAGACAATCTTAAAATAAGAATAGACTATTAGCCTGTGATAATTGATTCATCATATCTTAAGAAGATCCTAAAATGGATCGTCTGTATTACCGACTAAACGCAATAATTTTTGTATCACAACCTTTTCCTCTTTTACAGATTTAAAAATCCTTTTTCAGGATTAAAGTACACATATTAATATGAGTTTGTGAAGTGGTTATATCAAGAACAAAAAAGTTGTTTAAATTGAAATCTTCTTTACCATTTCTTACTCCAATATGGCATCAAAGCTGTCAATATCTAACAACATTTGCTTGATATAAAAGCTTTGCAATTTGTACTTACGAAATTGTGGTCCACAGATTGATAGTTTATATATATGAACAAATAACGTAAAGTTCTTAGAATTAAATTTAGACTTCTAATTAAAACAATTATTGTTCTACGAAAATCTATGTATATGTGTGTGTGTGTGAGATATTGATGTAGTAATACATATAAAGTAACATATAAAAATTTGTCGATATGTCACATTTTATCAGTAAAACATCGATCTCATCGGAATTCGGGCTTCACTTTAGGATCCCTTTAAGACTATCTTTAAATAATATTTACAATTGATTCTTATGTTAAAGATCATTTAGGCTCGGTTGCACCAATGTTACTTTGACTTTAAGCAAGGCTTAAAATTCTTTGTCTCTGTCTCTCTTTCGCTTAAAACGAGACAAAGAGAGTTTTAAGCTTCGCTTAAAGTCAAAATAACGTTGGTGCAATCGGATCTTAAATGACAATATAAAAGCCTGTTGTCTGTATTCATAGTTAGATCTTATATGTAAAGCTTCCTTAAATTTATCTTTAGATGCTCAGTAGTCAATAAAATAATTCGTAAAGCAGCTGAAGATAAATATAGATAAGGAAATCTTAAATATAAAGCCTGGCTATAAATACAAACATATGTTTACTTTTTTATCTTATATTTTTGATCTTCCTACATTGCCAAAAACTTTACGAGCACATTCTAAGGTACACACAGTTTAAACGATATTGTGATGATCGACATTCATAATCAGTTCTTATTTCAAATGCACGCACGCATGCATACATAATATATGGTGCAATTAGCATCTTAAGATATAACTTGAGACGATCTTGAAATAAAAATAAATTTACGAATAATCCGTTCATAATCTGTTCTTATTTTAAAACTGTTTTAAATAATATCTTAGTCCGGATCTACAATAGGTGTTTTAAATTTTAAGCCATAAGAAGTTGACTTAAGTACATTCGAATGCAAGGAGAATAATTGATTGTGATTCGTCCATTCCTTATGACTTAAGGCTTAAAAATCTATAGATAGATCCAGGGTTAAGGTGTTAATACAGTTCTGTGATTGGCTTATGATATTTTAAACTAGTGTACTTAAGACTGCCTTATAATATAAGAATTCTGACTATGAATATCGGCCTGACTATGGGCCGGTTTCATCAACTTCAATTAACCTAATCGGTTGATTAGGTGTTAATCGAGATTGGTTAATTCTACTTAATAACAAATGTGATTGATCAATTCCAATACAATTGGTCAATTAATTGAAGTTGATGAGTGCCCGCTCTGTGTGCACAGAAAAAGTAGACTTGTGAGACCTATTGCTTCTAAATAACAATGTCAATTATTGCCAATTTCGGTTGACTTTTTTTTACATGTAGATTACACAAGTGAAATTGTCTATAATTTAGAAAGAAAAAGTTATATGTCTTGCTGGAGAATCGAATGATATTTTTCACTACACTCTGCACATTCTTTATACTTGTGAAAAATATAGAGAGGTAGAGATAAAGATACCAGTGTTATCAATAAGCCAGATAACGGAAAAATCATAAATTTTGCCAAAGATAATGCAATAAATAAAAACAAATTCTAATTAGATACACATTGCAGCTGTTCATTGCAGTTACATTTTCCGCATGTTATTTCCAAAGTTTGAATGTAATAATTCCACTTTAAACGCAAAATAAAGCTGACAAATGAGTGTTCTTTCAATTTTCATGCTCGTAATGTTACCGTATATTTTCTTCCTATTGATGCCTAAATATATATTTATTATGAAAAAAATATGAGATTTCGTACATCCAAAATATTTTTTCTGCGTCTTTTCATCTGAAATCTATAGTGTGCATAAGACACTGTAAAGTAACATGACATGACGTGACGCGAAAGATAACATCGAGCGCGTGTTCCATTCTATTCCACGTTCCTATCTACTCGCCTGGCTTATCACTATGTAAGTATGCAGCAGTTAGCAAGTATGCAGCCGACGGTCAATTCGGCGACATGTGTCAGCCTTGTAACGCGCAGCGCATATACGGCGTATAATTATTCGCGCAATAACTTTTTTTTCCACCTTAAAAAAGAAAGACACACCGAGTGCATACAATTATACTTGTTTGTAAGAGAAATGAAGATTCGCTTCGTACTCACTTCTGGATTGTGAGATATTCCACATGGACGAGCACGTCGTTTTATACTTGAAGGAGATATATAAGTATGTATATGTATATCTTTCTTTCTTCCTCGGCAGGAGACCTTCTCTCATGCGAAATCCATGAACCAAACGCGAATACTACAGAATGTCACGTATTAACGACACTGCTCCGCGACGCGGAGCATCGTCTTCATGGATACCTTCGCAACGATAAAATGCCAGGAATACAATGACAATGACAGCGAGCGGCTGGTACTGATGGTGTTGATGGTGCTGATGGTAGTGGTGGGAAAGATGACGACTATCAGTTCTCATTACGGCATTTACGGCAGCTGGATCATGGCAGCATGCAACCATGCGCACCCCGCACTTCTATCGTCTCGTAGATCTCGCTATGGAAAGATTGGAAAGTCGAAATTCGTACGTTTGCGAGACAAACACACACAATTTCGTCGCGCTATTCAAAATTGTTATGCATGTGCGGTGTACTGCAATAATATGCAACAATGGCCTTGTTTACACCCAGCCAAGTCCAATCCCAATATTCCCCCGAGTCACTTCAGAGTTCGGAGTGAATTTCTCGGATGTAAACGGGTTAAGTTTCGATGCACTTTAATCCACTTTTCTCAGCGAAGTAGAACAAACTAAGATTGAAAATATCGAATTGTAAACGCTTCAGATCGAAACGTAGCAAGTATTACCAACATATAACATGGTAACCAACTAACAGCAACAAAAACAAAGGCAAAAATATATGAATATTTTGACATTTTACTTTCATTTCGCTCCTGCTACGAGACATACGAGAAATAAGATCAATTCGATACGTTCTCGTGTCATAGACATAGTAAAGAATCAACGTTGACAACCTCCATATTATTACAATAGTAAGTCTGTTCGCGTTGCTTGCACTTTTGGCACTCGACATCTTCGTTTTCTCTCTTTTTAAGGCAAAATATGTATCTATCTCATTTTAAGTGCAAAAATATTTGGAGATTTCATGCAACACGAATAGACCTCATATTATGGCCGTGATTAGAGACAAATATGAACAAAAAGCCCGTTCTTCTTATCTGAACTTTTGCACCAGTTTGTCTTTCTTGCTCTTCTTTCCTTTTGGAGAGAAAAGAAAAAAAGATAAATTGATGCAAAAGTTTAGACAAGAAGAACAAGTCTAAAGAAAGCAGGGGATCAGTTCTGTACCTTCAAACAGGATGAAAATTACAAAAATGAACAATTTACTAGATGTTGACCAATGAAATTATCAGTATTCTAGTAAGTTCGCTCACTTTTGTAATTTTCATCTCGTTTCAAGATACAGGATCGATCTCCAGACATTCCATAAGCGGAAATTTATAGTGGAACTAAACAGCGCGACCAATCATAAAACGGGGAGCACAGACTCTTGCATAACGCATAAAAAATAATGCATAAGAAAATGAACCAATCAAAATCCTTTATTTCCTTCCTTTCTGTGAAATGAAGGACTCTAATTTGTTGATTTTCTTGTGCCTCATGTTTTATGTAAGGCTAATTCTGCAATGCGTTATGTAAAGCTAATTCTACAATGTGCTTTTCATTTTCTGTTTCTTGCTGTTTGTCTCTTGTTGACCAAAAAAAACAAGAGACAAACAGAAACAAACAGCAAGAAACAAAAAGCACATTAGCCTAAGAATCTGTGTTTCCAGCTGAATGGACCTTTTACAATAAGCCATTAGTCATAAATCAGAAGTTAGAAGTTAAAAATTGACCAATCACAGTCATCAATTTTTAACTTCTGACTTCTGCTTTATAACTAATAGCTTATTGTAGAAGGCCAGAATGACTCTACAGCCATTTGGGTGAGATTTTCTTTGTGCGTTTTTGGCCGTGTTCCAAATTTATTTCCAGCACTGAAAATGCTACAGTTTACGTTACGTGCATTATAGATTTTCAGTAAATTTTGGGCAATCAATTTTGGAATACAGCCTTTGTATTTGTATTGTATTGTTTGCAGTACAATATTATTAGTTTTTAACTCTTAATTATTTCAATATTCACAAGGAACGCGAATTCCCGTAAGGATGTCGGTCTTTAAAGAGCCGTTTACATAAGTCGAAAACGCAGAACGCAGTTCGCAGATGCATTTGCGACAGCCAATCAGAAATGCAATAGTACTAATAATAGTTAGTAAATAGTACTAATAACAGCTTTTGATTAGTTGTCGCAAATGCATATTGCGTTTGCGACTTATGTAGACGGCCCTTAATAGTACCTCGTCGGTATCCGTACTATTGAGTAGATTAGACAAGAGGTCTGTTTTTTATTGCTACACTCTGAACTGATGCAATAAGTTGAAGCGAAATAAAAGTATATTTCACTTCAACTTATTGCATTGTGTGTATCAGTTCAGAAAGTGCAGCAATAAAAAACAGACCTAAGGATAGATCATCAATTTGAATCAACTTTGATTGTTCATCCTTGTCTAACCCACGTATATAATAGGAAAAGAACCATAAAAACGTGAACTACGAGGTTTGGAATGTAAACGAAAAAAGATATCCATTTTCAGATTTCTCTCTGCTGCTTTTCAGCGTTTCATGAAATGGCACTTTAAAGACCACAGTACGGACTTTTGCGTAACGCATTAAAGCATAGTGCATAAATAAATCAACTAATCAGAATCTTTCTTTTCTCTCATTCCATGGAAAAGAAGAACTTCGATTGGTTGATTCCCTTATACACTATGCATTATGCGTTATGCAAGAGTGTGCTGCGGCCATTATGCGCATTCTCATCTGGCTTTTTCCATCGTGGTTAACAGTAGTGAATAGTGTGCGACTATATGATTTTAACAGAATGATACATAAGTAATTTTGTACTCGTGGGGGGGAGGCTAGTTCTTTAGTACATTCTGTACTCTGTAATAAACGAGATACAATAGAATGATCTAGATGTATCTGCAAAGATGCTTGGTATAATAGTAGCTGGACGACTCGTAAGTATCGAATTCTGTTTTTATTATCTCTTATAATAATGATAGTATGAAATTTATTTAATCAATTTGTGAAACAAATTCTTTATTTTAAAAGTTTCTATTTTATTAAGCTGGCGAAGTATTACAATAAACTCTAAATACTATAAGTAGTTATTTTCGATTACTTTGTTTTTGTAATATAAAATTTTGTAATTATTTTGTGTATGTGTGTGTAAATTAGTTTTATTGGTAATAATTTTGAATCAGTTTTGTTTATATAATTTTTGGGTCCAAGAGAGAATTAAATATTCTAAAAATTTATAAGTTATTATGTTACTCAAGTATAAATTTTAAGTTTTTACATGAAGTGAAATTTAACTCTATTTTTAATAATTTTGCTGTAAATATTTTTATCTTAGTAATACTAAATTAATACTATATATTTATTTCAATAATAATGACAATTATATAAAATTTTGTATTACAAACATTAGTTAAATTTAATTGAGATTTATTTAATTCTTTATATATATATATATCAATTTGTACTAATAAGATTAGTATATATAAAAGGAAATACAGAGAATAATAAATTTTTTAATTTGAAATAATAAATATTAATTAGACTCACATATGAACAAAATTTAAATGTAAAGAAAAATAAAGCTAATAAGCCAAGCTGGATATTTTGGATACTGTATAATTAAGTACATTAAAATTAATATCAAAATCACAAACATAAAAACAATCAATACCTTAAACAATTGGTCATCCTCAATATAAAATGAAATAATAATCGAATTTTTATGTTATTTTCATAAAAAGAAATTTTAAATAATAACAATTTATGATATATATATGACAAGATGAAATCACTTCATCTCCACAAGAATCCTTGATATTATGATGATTTTTCTCGTTAATCAGAAAATTAGAAACTAATAGAATCTTCCTGCTAAAACTTTTGATAGCCATTAACATTCATCCTCTATACATAATTTTGTATAAATATAATTTTTATTTTTTAGGTCCAAACTGACTTTCAACAAGTTGGTGAGAATCAGTTCTTGATTACTATACCTGATGCTGATAATATAAACCATATAGTAGTGTTCCTGACTGGTACTATTCCTTTTTCAGAAGGTGTAGGAGGTGCAGGTAAGAATTAGTTTTGAAACAAAGCAATAAAATAGTTTTGCATATGACTATAGAGATGTTCTATATTAAAATTGATCATTGAAAAATTATTCTTTACAGTATACTTTAGTTGGCCAGATCCAAATGCGCCACCTAATTGGCAATTTCTTGGATATATTTCCAATTCTAAGCCATCAGCCATCTTCAAGATATCGAATTTGAAGAAAAATCATGAATTTGTGAATAGCAATTTAGGAATTTTTGGGGTTGGTAAGATCTCACACTTTGCGCAGATTGGTGTGTCAGTTGATCCATTGACAGTGATTGAGCAGCAGATAGCTACCGTTGCCGCAACTACAACTAGTTCTTCCTTGGAATTTGTACAAAAGATGTTGACAAGTTTTGTGAATTATGTGACTAGTTTTACAGTGACACAAGCTCAAATGACACCAAATCCTACTGAGAACTTTGTGCCTCTGTCTACATTACAGAGCTGGTATGAAACCTTTGAGAGGCGGTTACAGCAGAATCCGAATTTTTGGAAATCGTGATTGTAGTTGTAATCATATAGTATGAAATTTGATTTTTTTCTATCAATATGTAAAAATATATACATAATTATATTTTATAACAAGTTTAAGCTTTATTTCAAAATTATCATAAATTCTCATTTGAATTCTCTATTAAATTATTAATATGAATTCATTACTTTCATATTTTCGCTAATAAATAATGATACACTAGGATTTATATATATAAATTTTCAAAAATTAGGAAAACAGCTTATAAATAGTCACAGCTAGATCTTAGTGCCTAATAATGTTTCATATATATTTTAAATACATCTTTTCGCCGATTATTGTCGAATTTGCAACTCAATCATAGACTGAAATAATATAATCTCACAAATTAAATTGATTATTAATTTTAATGATAATAACAACTTAAAACTTACAATTTATTGCGATAAATAAATATCATAAAATAAAAATTTTTATTTTAAAATGCATTTAAGATATATTGAATTTAAATAATAATCGTAAGCAACTTTAATGCAATGTAGATATACATATTTATTTATCATCATTATTTATATGACATCAAATACCAAGTTTTATTTTTGTGTTAAATTAGCTTACAATACTTCTTATTTTAAGTTATCATTTTTTGTTATTTTATTCTATTGAATGCATCTAATCATTCATATTTTCAAAAACTTTTCATGAAACGATATTATGATACGATTTCTATATTCTAAAATGTGTTTTTCTTCAGATAAAAATTTTGACTATCGTTAGGGCCGTAACATACAAAAAAAAAACTTAAGCAATAAAATGTAAGTAGCCAATCCCAACATGTTGATTTCCTTATTGCTTACATCTTATTGGCTTAAGTAAGTTTTTTTGTGTGGCATGGTACAGAATTATATTATAATAAATAAGATATTTGTGAAAGGAATCGACAAAAATGGATGTGTGATATTCTTAATTTTTATAATTCATAATTACGATAAAAAGCGATTAAACATTTTCATATCGTTTTTCATCGGTTTCTTAAATAAGGTTTTGCTAAAAGAACATGACGTTTTTTTCAAATGAGCAATGAAAGATGTATATAAAATATTTCGACTATTTAATATTCTAATAAGAGCGAATAAAGGTATATCAATTGTACACGAGGCAATTGCGCCAACCACACACAACGTCAGAAAAAAATTTTTTTAAACTCCCTACGCAGAAATCGCTGTGATTGGCAATGGGCAATTGCTACAGTGTGCAAGTAAACCACTTAAGGATCGTCTACATAGAATTCATAGACGATCGTGGGATCTTAAGTCATAAAAAACCAACTAATCATAATCCAATATAAAGAGAATACTCGATCAGAATTGGTCAGTTTCCTATGACTTAAGATTCCACGACTGTCTATGACTGACTATGTAGAGGAACCTTTAATGCAGGGTCTATAATAGAAGTCATAGCGGTCGTAGAGTCTTAAGTCGTAGAAAATTGATCATAGTATTATTCTCATATTCTACTGTGATTAATTTTTTTTTACGACTTAAGATTCTACGACTATCTACGACTTCTATGTAGAGGACCCTTTACGATTACATAAGCATATAAAACTAGAATCCAGAATCAAGTTTTGCGAAGCAAGTTTTCTAATAAGTTAAAGTATTCGATATGATACGCCGAATAATCTTTACGAATCAACAATTTTCTCTAACAATTACATATTAGTTATAGCACATTAAGTATCAGAAAAAAATGAATATTTTCTTGTTACTAAACCACTTAATTTCATGTTACAAGAAAGCTTTCTGTAATAGAAAAGGGCCAAAATACTGTCAAAATTTAAATATCGGCAGTATGAATCATATTACTGTAACACAATGATTTACTTAACATATATCGGTGCTAATTCAATTTCTTTCGAGACATTCTAATTACATATGTCAAAATTTACAACACCCTTTGTACATTTTAGAAAATATCGGATAGATTTTTCTACGTAACTATTTTTATTAATTTTCTTTTCAATTCCTGTGAAAAAGTATGTGCCAGAAAAATTTTATATCATCGTATACATACAATCATTGGGTATTTAGTTACTATGATCGCTCAGTGAGCTCTTGTACCTGTTTAGTCTCTGATTTGTCGCTCATCCTTGCTTTGCAGAAGAAGTTGAAACTAAAATGAGATTACAGTATCTCAAGTTTTAATTTTCTTTCTATAATTTTTTCACTTGGATTGATTTTTTTTACGATATGCAATATGCACATGTAATTTAAATATACATTATTTTTTCATAATTATTTGAAATAAAAAAGAACTTTGTATCTTTTGCATGATGTGTGGTGGAGTAAGATTACTCTAAAGTAACATAATAGAATTTCTAGGATATACATAATCAAAATAAGATGTAAGTGCACAATCGATAAAGTAGAAAATGTTACCGCATATAATAGAACTGATTCTTATTTATTAAATTTATTTAACAATTATAATTATTTCCCAAACTTATGAAACAATTTTCCTAAACTTTCCCAAACTATTTTCAAACTGCAATAAAAAAAGAGAAATGTTAAAATATTTCTGCTAACTATACGCTCGATTAATTTTAATTGATTATAAATAAATTATTTCTTAAATTATGAGAACTATTTTCCTAAACTTTCCCAAACTATTCGCAAACTTTTATAATAAAAAAAAAAGAGAGAAATGTTAAACTTGTGTTAAATATATGAAGATCCATGTCGGTTGTATGTCATCTAAAATCTTTTTTAAGGAAAGCACCCACTTTTGCTGCGTCCAATCGTGCCGTGTCATGTCATTGTTGGAAAGCACCGTGTCCAACGCCCGCGCCATGTCGATGTGTGTCGCCTAAAAGTCTTGATAGAAAGCTCCCCGTGTCAACAAGCATGTTGCCACAATACGAGTCGAGTAGAAAATTCAAGGTCCCCGAAGGCGCGCGCGTGCGCGAGGCGCGAGCGTGTGGAGTGGAGGTGCAACGCGACGGTTTGGAGAGCTGTGCGAACTTCATGTGTGACATCACGCTTCATTGTTGGAGGTTTACGTCATTCTCGAGTCTGCTCGAAGAGTCGCGTGGAGTCGCGCAGCGTCGCGGGGACGAGTGCATGCATGTACGTACATACGTTTGTACGCACGCACGCATGCAGGCAGGCAGGCAAGACAGACAGAGAGACAATCTCGTCGTGAAAGACAACAAGCGATAAATGTCGCTGAACGCTCCAGTCACCAGTGTCTCTCGCGTGTAAAACAACGTCCGGGTAAAAAGACGTCCGGAGGTATACAAAAGCGTCGGTTGTTCCGTTACCCGAAAAAAGCACCTGGTGTCTTCGCAGAGATAAAAATTATTCCCGTTTAGAAATGCTCGGAAACGTGTCGGAATATAGTAATATTCGCTCTATGTCGCGAAGACTGTTATATTAATATTTACGAGTGAGATCCGAACGACTTCCGTCGATTTGCTCGCAGTCGCGTCGTATCGCATCGCACATGACGCACGTCGTCATCGACCGTGACTTCACCCAGGTGCACCCATTTCATCCTCGCTCAACATTCGGTGGAGCAAGACTAAAATGATAATAATTTCAACGTACCATCCCGGTGAAAATGTGATAGACTATCCGTACGGCGTTGTGCTTCTCCATCCGCCGTCTACGTCTACGTCTCTAGCGCCAGTTACTTAGTGCGCGCCTCTCTTTCATTTTAAATATAACAAGTGTATAAATAAGTATGAGCAATAGCGGGAGTGCGCGGCGAGGCTCTTTGCGTCGCCACCGCTGTTGATTTTTCTCCCGCGCGCTCGCGCGCCCGCGCGCGATACGCGTGGATACGCATTGTTTATCAACGTGTTCGGTGGTGTTCGGACAGAGATAAATGTAGAAAGAGTGAATGACAGCGAGAGTGTATACGAATGGTGCGCTCCGTCTTGCACTCGAAAAATCGTGTTCGTGCTCTTTGTCTATGGGTACGTAAACATCATCAAAGGTACCTGTTTCTTTCGATATTTGCTGCTGTTTGTTGCGCGACCCTTCCTGAATCGTCGATGAGGATAGGTAGAACAGAGGACGATAAACGACAAAAAGTTGTGGAGTGCGCCATCTTTATTTAGATTAATAATCTAAAATAATCCTTGTATATCGAGATTTCTTTAAAAAAATAATAAGTAATTTTTTTAATCGATCGACGATTCTGTGCGACGATTCTGTAATTGCCTTTAACGTAAAGAAATGACGGAGAGGTGACGCGAAGTGGTTGTGTGTATACATAAGCATCCATCAATTGCGGTCTCCCTGACAGGGGCGTTTAACTTTCTTTTGTAACTAACAAAATTTATGATGTGATAAGAGATTATTTTTTTTTTAACATGACGCAAATTATTTGTATGGGTCAATGAATCATCTGTTATTGTAATTAGAAACGGAAAATGTGATTACATGACGGTTTCTTGGGAATATTAATGAGTAGGTCTGTTTCTTATTTCTAAGACTTAACTCTTTCTCATTTTCATCAAATATTAAATTTATACCTATCTTACTTTAAGTTCCAAAAATGTATACTAGCCGCAAAAAAACAGACCCCGTAATATTTTAATGATTCAACAATGAGAACATCAACATATATGAATATTTTCTTTCCTTTTTCCTCCTTTTTATAATTAAAAAATTATAACTTATATACTTGTGCTAACGTCTGAAAAATAAACATGTAAATATGTTAAAAGCTCTCTTGTGTTTTATTCAGGTGAACTCGAAACATTTTTAATTAGAAGAAACTAGGATATAAAGCTTTATTCTTGGTGAAAAGCATTTAATGTACTGGCGTATCTGACAAAAATGTCATCAAGGTTAATACAGTTGTTACATTTAAAATTATAACAATTTATAACCTATGTTATATATTATTATATAAAGTACTTTCTATTTAATAAAATAGTTTTACTTATTTTAATTAGAGAATTATAACTTTTTTTTTTTTATAGAAAAGCTTAAAAGTTCCAATTGAAAAGAATATACATTCATATTTCCAGAAGTAGGCATTTAAATCAGTTTTAAATAATGAGGAATATTTATCATCAGGTATTGATCAAGCATAAATTTTACAATCACCAGTATTTCCAATGTAAGTATAGTATATTCATTTTTACTTAATTTTTCCTCGACTAACAATATCAAAACAAAGAAAAGAGAATTGCTTACTGTTGTAGATACAAGAAATATACGTGATGCTGTTGCTTCTAAACTGCTTGCAGCTATACAACAAGCTGCAGTACGATGCTGAGAATTGTTCTGAATATACTGATGCCTATATAATGTTAGAAGAATTCTACATATTTGCCGCAGAACTGGCACATCTGTGCGAGCAAGGGTAATATAAAAAAAACCTTTACAATATATTGACAGATCTGACTTGCTTTAGTTTTCAGTATTTTTGAAGATGATCAAATATTCTTTTATAAAATAACGGCTTCCATTCCCTCACAAACTAAATTATTATTTATAGAATAAATAATTATTTTCTATGTACTTGCATATCTTTGTCCGATTATTAGATAAACGGGGAATTCTATGTTTCAGGCAAAGGTATTGACCATTTAATTATGATTATAGTGGGGATATTTAAAAGCAATGATGAAACGAAATGCAATATCTGTCATTACAAAATTATTTAATACCTGGAAGTACGTTTAGTTACAAAATGATTAATTCATGCTATTATCTCGTATATCATATTACCACACTCTGATGAAATTTCGCTTACTGATATCATTGATGATGTTTCTTCTCTGCTATACAGACTGATGTAATTTCATGATCCGGTACAATTGTCGTTTTTAGTAACATTCTGCAGAAAAAATTGTCCAATATTTACTACAAAATATTTACTACATAGTTTTGAATAATGAATTTCATCGACGATATTTCTAATATATTTATCGAAACATTATAATAACCATTTATAGGTTGTTTACTCAAACTGAGGAGAAAAATTTCTTTATTTTCTATGCATTTTCGTTTATGTTTACAAACAAAATTCAAACATGTCCATTATTTTTGGACTTGCAACACAATTAAATTAAAATAATAATAATTTTCCCAAATTAAATTATATCTTTGTTGTCGATTTTTGTTGTTATTAATATCTTAAAATCGACGATCTAATTTAATTTGGAAGATTATTATTATTTCAGTTTGATTGTGTTGCAAGTCCGAAAGTAATTGGCGCACAGTCATATATCTGAGATAAATGTATTTTTAAATATTATTCCAACATTTAACTTTGATCATAATTAATGTTACTAAAAACTTGTACGGTCAAAACTGAATCTTTAATGCTTAAATAATTCGATGTGAAATTTGTATATACTATATATAAAAACATATAATAGTTATTTAAAAACTCAGCTAAATTATTGAAATAATATCACAATTAAATTTTGATGCTCAATAAGCATCTATTAAAGAGATCTTAATATGCTGGAAATCTGTAAATAAATTTATTTTTGTAAAAAGTATTATCGGCCTGAAATCGAACCTTACCGAGGTCTTAGTAATATTCTTCGCAATAATCATATATATATATGGAAATATCTTTCTTTCAGATGACATAATATAAACAATAAGAATTATTGGACCGTACATGTACAAAAAAAATAAATCTAGATTATTTTATAATTTTAGAAAGAGCTTATATTTAGAAAAAAAATGTTGACTAAAATGTAACTAATCATATTAGAAAATGTATTTAAAAAATGATTTAAATAAATATGTTAACATAATAACGAAAAAAAGAAATGAGATAATTAGATAAAGATGGATAATTTCGCTATAATAGTCTTATGATTACATCATTTCTTCTCATAAATATTGAAAAAAAATTCTTTTAAAAAAAATGAAACATTCAAATCTAAACAAAAAACTTATTAAAAAATTTAATAATAAATTTATTATAGTTTTGATGATTATTATAGCAAAAATAGAATGTTTAAAGAAATTATTTTTATAAAAATTTTCTGAGTTTTAATAAATTTTTTGAAAATTTCTTCATTTTAGTAAGTACAGAAAAATTCTTTTTTTTTTAGGTACATGCCATAATTTACATTTTGTGCATAATAAAAATTGTAAAATGTATTTATAATAGTTATAATCAAAATAGTGAAGATTGTGAAACTGAAAAAGTTTACTTCTAATCATAGAATTTGATGAATCAGTGTATGTATGCAGGTTTATATGCACGGTCGAGTAAATAGAAAAATCACTTTATAAAGTCCTTTGCAAATATAATAGTCACCACATATACACACATATTGAGTGTGATAATACTAGATCAGTATATGAATTTAAAAAAAAATAAAAAAATTACTACATATACATTATTCTTGATCTGTTTTAGAACAGCAGTTGTTCCTATGAACGCCTCTTGTTCATTACACGGTGATGGAAAAGGTACTAAACACAAAATTGGTTCAAGTAAGTCAACAAACAATCTGCTTATTATATTATGGGTTAACTATTTAATTGTGTCAATGAGACAATGTCTTAACTATTTACTTATTTATTGATTAATTTCTTAGAGAGGATGGCGTATGAGGTATTTTTGGGCGGGTCTTGTAATCCAACTACCTGGAGGTCAGATATAGCGATACCGACTCTTCAGAATCTTGGCATTACTTATTATAATCCTGTAAATAATTTAAATAATTTATCTTTGTTTTTTTTCATAATTGCATGCATACGACATATTGCAATTAAATTATGTATCACAGCAAGTGTCACAGTGGGGGCCGGAATTAATAGCCCAAGAATATGAGGCAAAACAGACGGCACGAGTCTTACTGTTTGTCATTGACAATCAGACGCGCAATAGCGCAGGCATCATTGAAGCAGCTCAACTGGCAGCTACACGTAGCGAGTCCTTGGTTCTTGTCATTTATCCGTATCGTCAAGGACAAGCTATACTTGGAGAGACTGTTTCCACACAGTACGTTCATATGATTTAATATAATATGAAATTATATAGATTTCAAAGAAAATATAAATCTCTTAATTTAAATTTAATATTTAATTGTTATAATTTCTTTCTTATCAATCTTATATTTTATTCTACAGGGAATATTATGACTTGATGAATGGGTTGTTAGTGCTTCAATATCTAATGGAAAGGCAAAGGGTACCAATATTCGAGAGTGTATCAGTTGCCCTTCATTGTACGTCCAAGGTAATGGCTCTAATTAATGAAAAAATGTATTCTTGAGATTTCCACAGCTTTCTGTATAAATTCTTGGCATTCCAAGAATGGATCTGGACACGGAGGAAACCCGCGAAACGCATAATCTTTATAATGAAAAAATGTATCAGAATGAGGATCGATTTTTCATCTGTTTAACTTGTTAAACTTAATCTGATATTTTATCCAATAGGCTTCATTCATGATATCATCATACATGAAGCCCATTCAATAAAACATCAGATTAAAGCTAATCACAAGTTAATCAGACAATGAAAAACCGGACCTGAATGATTAATATGTATATATACATGCATATATTATGTATAGATGTTACGTGAAAAGATCAATGTGCAAGATTGCGTGAACACTGAGGATGGCATCAAACCTATAAGAATCTCGCTTACTCAAAATGGAACGGATGTAGTGTAAGTTTCTATTCAATGTAGTTACCTATTTATATTTTATTTTTATATATATATATATATATATATATATAAAAGGTAATTTACAGGAAATTTACAGGAAAGCATATTAATGAATAAGACAGAATTAAAACAAGCAATTATCACTTAGTAACCTATGTCCGGAAATATTATATAATAACTTGGCGATGTGTAATTAACATTGTGACATGAAAGTGATAATTATTTAAAAATTGTGTTGATAATTATTTAAAAAGTGATTTAAAAATTAAAGAATTAAAATCGTAAGCATAAATAGATCAATAAACAATGTTAGTTTTTATTCATAAATTTAATAAATAAAAAAATATTTAGAAAGACCAAGAATTATATTCTTTCGAATTGTTTATATAATATTTAAATAATTGGAAACAATTACAATAATGATTTGATATGGCAGTCATCAACTTTATTTGTATATTGACAAATTGATGTATTTCTAGCTCTTGTTCCCATGTTTGGTTACTAAATGATGTTTACATCAAGATGTTTACATCGCAATTAGATGCATTCGATAAATAATACAGTACATTTGAGTATTAAAGAAAGAAAATACAAGAATGTAATTAAGTAAAAATTATTTGTTTCGGTTTTTATCTCTAAAAGTCTCTCAAAATGTTTCTTAGCATGCATATAAATAAGAAAAAAACAAAAAATATTTACAAACAATTTATAAAGAAATTTTGTTTACATGACAGAAAATTGCGAGAAATTTTCAAATCTATGGACGTTAATGATAGTGGCACAGTAAAATTGGGGGAAGTATGTACGTTTTATCATATGAAGTATATCTTTAAAAAATTATCAAACTTAACATGATCTTTTTATTCCAGGCTTGGATGATGTTACAGTCAAGCACAATGTGTAACAATTTGTCTCTCTTGGATCTGCTCAACACAGTAAATAAGAAGTCCGGTAATGCTTGCGTATTATATTTTTATGGCGTTTAACAAATTTGTGTTTTGATAGTAAAATATTAAAAATATTAAAGTACGATATATTTGCTGTGCAGAAATCTATAGGACATTAATAGATGGATTTCCGGCAAAAGGTGACCCAACCGAATTGCGAATAAATTTCGAACAGTTCTGCGTTTTAGCCAGTGAATCATCGTGGATGCGGATGAAGAGTAATGGCATCTCTTGCGAAAGTGAGATACCTTCAGTATGGAATATATTATGTAGGAAGACCTCAAATTTCTTGCGCCGAGTTTTCGTACATCCTTTTAATCGTTTCCTAGGTATTTCTGATTTTCAACAATTTCCCACGATCTTCAATGAACTCACTGTCTACACTTCTCGCCTGAATCTTCCATTTTCTCACTTCCCAAAATTGAGCACTCGATTTCGTAAAAATTAGGTAAAAAAAAAAATGAAGTTTCTTTTAAACTATCAAGATTTAAATTTTTTCAGATTGGACTAATTCCTTCGTACAAGAATTCGAGAAGAGAGACATTTATGTTGGTGTAGTCAGTAAAGATCTGTTTTGGTTAGAATCTTCTGCAATACCATTGATAGAGTGAGTATCAGCAGCTTAGTGATAATTACCTCTCACTGAATTATGCCTGTATCAGATTAGAGATTGTATTTAACCAATCAGAATCAATTATCACGAGTGCAATAATTCGCATAAGCGAATAAATATAATAGAATAAACATAATAGAATAAACATCGTAAGAGAATAAATAACGTAATAAAATTAAGAAATAATAAAAATTATGGAAGCAAGACCTCGATATATGTATATATAATATATTGTAAAACATAACATGTATTAATAACACAACTCAATTGTATGATCGGTTCAAACAACCAAATCGCAGTAATTGTAATTGCGAGAACACGTGCTAATTCGGCAAGAACGCTCTGTCAACAAGTCCATGAGGTCTAAAATCAAGGGAAAGAAGCAGGAACAAAAAATAACTCGTACATCTATGATTACGTTCGTCAACAGTTCGATTGTAAAAATGTTAAAATTCAATTGTAAAATAACATGGACAAGTACAATTAGAGTTTGAAGTTAATTCAAGTTAATTCCAAAGTATTCAATTCATTCTATGCCCTCGCGAATCTTTTAATTCTGTGCCGATCATCAATATTAAATTTAGTGAATTTTGCTTGAATCGGTCAAATTCAATTTCAATCTCAATCTCTGAGATGGGCATTAAATATGATTTATTTCATTTATTTGCGATTTTCCAGATCAATGAGGTTGTCTCTGTATCGACCAAGTTTGAATGAATACAACGTAAGAATATTGCCGCAAGAATTGCAGAAGATAAAAAACTCACGACTGATCCTATTGATAGTGCCGCAGAATTCGCGCGGTATCGCCATTATGGCACTGGCAGCTCATTTGATTGGACTGCACGCTAAGCTCGTCCTCTGTGTTCAAATTCTTCCTGAGGGTTCTATTATATCTGATGAACAAGTATGATTGATATTTTACATCCCTCCTTTTTCCCCAACACATACACATACACACTCATATACATATACGTACACAACACAGAATTAACAATTAAATTATGTAAGTCTCTTGAATAGTCGCCGCAATCATATAAAGATCATGACGTCATAAGCGAGAAATGACATGATAAAGTTTCTTGCATGTCATTTGTAAACAAGGAAAATTTAGGTAAAATAAAATAATGAGATCGTTTTAAAACACTTACAAAAATGGGCCGAAACTATTCTTACTCCCCCCCCCCTCTTTGACAATTAGTAAATAGTCATAAAAGGAAGTAAAATAGGCTACGCACATGCATTGAGTAAACACACCTTACAATTATTTGCTAATTGCCGAGAGGGGGAGGGGAAGGGGGATAAGAATAGCCAATACGGCCACAACGATTACTCAGGAGCCTTAGGATTAAATCATTCTAGTAAATTAAACTTCAAGCATCATATAATTTGCAATTAATAATGAAATTAATTTCTGTACAATATTATAAAGTTATAATCTACAATACATATTTGTTTTTATAAACATTTGTAGGAAAATTTTTTTTATAATTATAAAAGTTGATATCATTATTTTCTTTTTATTCATTTAGTTGACTGAACAAGCCCGAAAAGATTACAACCGGGGGAGGATGTACCTGTCGGACTTCGCAACGCGTGAAGGTGTACCTGTTTTTCAGAATATCGCTGATGCTTTACAACATGCGATACAATTAGTTCAAAATCCTTGTTGACCTAAGTGCTCTTTACTGTTTTTCTTTTTTCTATTTTTTTCACACAGATAAGCTCATTAGTTTGAGAATTAATTTATTTTTATTCTTAACCATGTCCAACTACCATTTGAGATCAATACATATACCATAGGTATAATGATGATAATGTATTATCATTATTATAACTATAAGAAGCGATTGTGTTAGTTACAGTAATTCATTATCGTTATTGGCTGCTTTTGCTAATAAGATTGCTTTTTCTCATAATGTTTTTTATCATTAATGTGTCTCATATACAGCCGCGTGTTATTTATGCTCTTTTCATTAATAATGTTGCTTGTTTACATAGTATTATTATTATTATCATTTTTAAGTTCTTGACAAAATTAAAACATGTGCAATCAAGACTTTATTTATCAAGATATTCTATTTATTGTTAGTATTTGTCATGAACACGGCATTTTGAAAGCAATTATTTTTACTTTGTTGACCGTTACACACGATTCTTTTATTTATTTTATTTTATTTTAAAAAATATAATTTTATATTGGTTTAATGAATCGAATAGCTAATCATTTTATTATATGCCTTTTTCTTATCGAATAACATTAAATCCTTATTTAGTTCATAGATTAATAGAAAAAACAATCTCTCACGGTAGATGGACAATTTTTCTCTCATTTTTTAAATTGTAACTTAACGTTCGCAATTTTTTGTAACCTTTTGGTAATGTGGTTGAGGATTGATTTGATATATATGTACATAAAACTCATTGTTTCTAACGATCTAATCAAATTATTAACTTTTGGAATCTGATAAAGGAAGGATGCGAGAGAGAGAGAGAGAGAGAGAGAGAGAGAATGTGTGGAATTGCTTGTATTTTGAATGCGTGATGCGTATCTCAGCTGAGTATATACTGATAGGCATGCATGGAATATCATGAATATGCGTGGTACATTTCAACCCACACAAATATGAAATTTTAACTGTCAATGATAATGAAAATTTCAGTATAAGAAATTGTTGTCTTATTCAAATCAATGTACAACGTATAAATGAATAAGTGAGTAAAAAAGAAAAAAACAGAACCAATTAAAACGAGCTGCTGCACACACTTTCCATAACAGTAACCGTAAGACATACCTTAAGAATTAGCCAATCAAGAATTAAAAATTTTTAGCTCTGATTGATTAAAGCTAAAAACATAAAAAACGTAAATAATAAGCGAATTGGCCAATCACTTCTCTACTGTAATTGGTCGCTCACTGTTTAATTGTTATTACCTTGCGATTTTTTTTTACGTGTTTCTAACTTTAAAGATCATTTATACTGGAATAATGATTAATCGACTTCATTCTGCTCACATTCGATTGTGATTGGTCAGTTTCTTATAGCTTAGCATAAATTAACAGTTTACGGCCAATATAAATGATTAAGGGGATCCTAAAGACGATTAATCATAGTATAAGTAGAACTTATACACAATTTACAGACAATTTACGTGTCACTGACACATCACTACATATTACTACATTAACATCTCACGTACATAAATTTTCGTATAACAATGATGTTTTTTAATTAGGCCCGGTTACATAAACGTTACTTTGACGAGACTGAAACGAGACTTAAAACTCTTTCTGTCTTATTTTCCAAAAGTGTGACAGAGATAGAAAGAGTTAAGCTTCGCTTAAAGTTAAAGTAACTTTGGTGCAATTGGGCCTTCTAAGTCCAATTCTAAGAACTACACGCTATTTTTTCGTGCAAACTATTAATCTGTGGACTACTATTTCGTAAGTACAGATTGCACAGCTTTCATATGAAGCAAATGAGTGATTCCTAATAGAACTAACTCAAGTTCGAGTAATAGAAAGGAATAAAATCTGCAATTTATTTTGGATTCTGCAGTGGCAAAAAAATTCGTGGCCCTTCTGTCGCTGACAACCTTGTTTTTCCGGTTGTGATGGAGGTGGAAAAGTGGCATTCACAATTGAAACACTGTCGAAGTGAAAATAACGCGTGTTGAAAAAGACTCACACCAGTAAAAAATAAAAAGTAAATGTCATGGTAAAAGGGTGCTATACTATATTAACCTGTACCAATGAACAAACAAGTGCAACAAAAAAGAAATCTTTTCAAAGCATCAAAGATTAGTTTTGTAAGGTAATTGTTGAGTTTAGTCTCTTCACTTCCGATGTTGATAAAATTAGGCTCTATCTATCTTATTGATGCTTTGCTTGTTGAAAAACCAGAAGTATTAGAATACTAGAGAGAGAATATGACGATAATTTCTGACGAAACTTCCAAAATTGAGGGTATCGATCATGTAATTTTTTCCTTAGGACGAAAACGTGAAAAGTAAAAATTTTTTGTTTGTATGTGTGTAAATTATATAGTACTCATTAAAAGTTACGGGCCACCTAAATAATTTCTAAATAGTTCGAGATATAAAATTGAAATTTACAGGAATACAATGGGATCATAATATATAATGCACATAACGTAAAGAGCATTTTCAGCACTAACAGTAAATTTAGAACACAGCTCAAATAAAGTACAATAATAAGGAGCTTTTGCAATACGATAGACCCAGATAGATGAACGTTAAAGTCATGTTATTTGTGCAAAAGTCGAACCTAATTATTACCCAATCTGACCCATATTTTCGAATACGTCTCTACTTATTGCCTTATTAATGTAATTGTTTAGTATTATTGTTTATCATTATTTTTATTAATTTACATTTACATTTACTTTACATTTTATTAATTACGAAGTTTTGTAAAAGCAATTTCGTATTATATATATTTACAAATTTATTCTTTTATCACATTTTATATTTATTCTTTTATTATTAATCAATGTTAATTTGTTAATTTGAATATGTTAATTTGAATATCGCGTTACTATTTAGGACAAAAATTTTATTGATTAATCTGAATTGATTATTCTGAGAATTGTCGTTATACGTGTTGTCTCACCTGTTTTCTTCCACCATGGTTTGAAAAAACAAATGAGAAAAGAAAAGAGGCTCCAGAAAAAAATTGTTTATTATACTCCTTTACATGAATATAATATACACTCGTATACACATAATTTATTAAATATTTTTCTTTTCTTTTTAATTTATTAAATATGTTTCTTTAAATAAAATAAAGCTATTCCGTTTCTCATGCATTTTCTTTCAGCATCTTTTTTGAACGAGATCTTAATATATTATTTGTCATATGCGACAGTGAGTAAAAATTCTCAAAATTCTTATGCTCATATTTAATAATCATTACGATTAATGTGATCCCATCGAAGTGAATTAAAGATACTCGAAATATGTTTAACGTTATATGCGTAAAAAAAACTTATAAGAACCTCTGCATGAAATTATACGCTTATTGTTATACATTACCTTTTGATCGAAATGATTTCGAACGAGCAATCGCATGAGTGTCTGCATGTAATATATTATCGGTCAGATAAGTGATTTATTCAGTTTTCAGTCTATTGTCCTCGTCATTTTTATTTTCTTTAAGATCGACTTTTTTTTCTGTGTTATCCTTTCCAAGAAAATAGTACCTTCGTATATTCTTGAGAGATAACAACACCGGTATCATAGCCGGCAGAAATAGGGGAATGTATACGGCGTACCTGTAATATCATAAAATTATTTATTATGTAATTTAAAAAATATATGCTGAATTTTCGTAATGCTTTCTATTGATTTTATATGAATATAAGAAAACCCACAAAGAGGAATTAAATATTATCTCTTTTTTTATGTTACATAGACGTGGATCGTTTCAACCATTTCAAATAAAAAACAGTTTTTCGTTTCGGACACAAAAATATTTCATAATTTAATTAATCTCATAAGGACCATAGTATACAAGAATATAGTACTTCTAGGAAATAAAAATATCAACATAAACACGTATCTGCACAGCGAATAAAGAGTGCATCATTTTATTTAGTAATTTTAAGAACGAAAAACGGAATTTTAAGAAATTCCAAAATTTGGCTTTTTAGCAGGCTTTATGGCTTCGTAAAATATAAATCTAAACGAATTTCATGACAAAATATTTCTTCTACCAGATAATATATGATAGAGTCCGATGCCTTTGACAGTATTACGGTAATGACTCAATGTGCAACAAGCGGTCAAAGGGAGGAATTTTGCGTATGTGCAACAAGCGGTGTTCAAAGGGAGGAATTTTGCGTACGAGAGAAAGGACGTCATTTCGTAGTTCTTGCATTAAAAGATGAGAGTGGAATAGGCCTATTGGGGAAACCACTATTAAAAAAAAACGCACCATGCTATCTACCGCAGGGTGGTGAGGAAATGATAGCTCTCCGATATTTTTTCATTATTTCCACTTTTTTAAAGATAATTTAAAATTAACTTACTTTTGATCCTCTGGAAAGTAAAGAAGAGCCAAGAGTGTTGGGTCGGAAAAAGCCGCCTCAGAAATAATAAAAGCTTCTTTGCTGAGAATGAAACTACGTTTGAGATCGCCTCGTCGCAGATGCTCAGCAGATTCATGCACTAACCCAAGAGCAGTCTTGATTCTATTTCCTACTACATCTGTGATAACGATATTGCTAATTTCTTTAAGTAGTCGCGCCAGTGACTGCAGAGTTAATTTGGCCGAAGTTAATTGCTCAACAGTACGATATCTCAATAAGGAATCAATTTCCCAATCACGTGATTTTAATCCTACCAATGGCACAGCCGTCACTCCGTTAATAGATTTCTGAAAATTAATTATTTTTTAAATCGTTTACATTTTAATGAATTTTTGTATAGTATATAAAAGATTACGAGGTAAAATAAAATATTCTATCTCGTAAATATCGTAATGATGTTTGAAGACAAATTCCTAACATTATTTAGAAAGATAATTCCAATACCACAAAATATGTTAAGATTATAATAATTAAAAGTTTTTAAGTTATAAAACAGGCATTATTGATGCTATTTCTCAGCGCACGTGGAGCACCTTTGACATGCAAGTGAGTCGAGTGCTCACTGAAGTGAGATAACAATGTTTTGTTTACGTTTAGCGAATCGCATGCAATATTGCAGTATCAGTAGTGCGATATTCGTCAAAAGGTAAAACAAAAATTCATTTTGATATCTCACTTAATCTATACTATAGTGATCTACATAAATTTGTATATAAATTTGATGTACATAAATTTGAATAATTTACACAATTAAAACAGACTGGAAAAGAAATTAGAAATTACTCTATTTAAAATTAAGTCAATATATTAAAATTGTTTAATATCATTACCATTTCTGGAATGCCTAGCAATAGTCTGAGTTGTGCCAGGAATGTGCCTACTATAGCAGTTTCTTCGGGAACAAGAGTAATAGCTTCATTCTCTCGTGTGCTCTCACAAACTTCTGATGATGGATTAATCAAAATTACACCACCCCATCTATATCAATTGTACAAATAATTGAACTAAATTAGTTTCAAAATAATGTATTTGTCGAAAAAATTCATTTTTATAGAAGATAAATATTATATATTATATGTACATATTACATACACAGTGTAACAAAGCAATTTTATGTTCATGCACATTACTTTAATTCTGATCTTTAATTCTGGAAAAGGATTTCCAAATTTATAAAAGTAATATATATATATTTGATATATCTACATCATTCTACGAAAATTATTGCGTTTAATTGGTAAAAGATGACTTAGTATTCCTTTAAGAAAAATCATTACAATAGTAATAAATGTGTGAATCACAAATCAGAAATGAAAGATACCTTGGAGAGAGAAAGGCTTCCACGTTGCTATCTGTTCGCGATCTGTGCCCGCTGCGGGTGTAGATATATAAAGGCGCATTGTCACACGGTACCATATAAACGACTAAATTGATACATGGATGGAGACTAACCTGTGATGCTTTAAAATTTAGTCAGATATGCTAGAAACGTACTTTTTACATGCATTACAAACCTAATTTTTTCTCCAATGGTGTTACAAGTTGTGGCAGAACATTCTCGCGCAAGGCAAAGTGCCTGCGGTTTGGACTACTGTCAGGTACACGTCTGGGATTCATATCTAATGGTAATAAATACAGCCACTGCGATTTGATAGAAAAATTACTCAAGATGGACAACTCATCCAGAAACGGTTGCACGTATTCTACAAGAAATAAAATTATAGTCACAAATGTGGAGTTGTATTTTTGTTAACATTTTAATTAAAATTGTCGGTTTAATTAATATTTAGTAATAATATACACAGTGTATCAAACAAACATTTTTTTACAAAAATGCTTTGTTTTTGAGATATTCAACTGTTTCCAGACTGTACCCTATACGTTACATAGTTAATAAAAAGTCATTACAGAGTATTTAAAAAATTATTTTTAAAAAATATTTTTTAAATTTTACGATTTTTCAAGCTACTTTGATATTAAATAGTTATATATGATATGTACCTTCAGTTACAGTTTTAAGATCCCAAACAATCTTCAGCTTTTCAGGGTCAGGATTAACCAAGGTGACTAGAACATCATATGCCAGACTGGCTGGAAATCGTCTTCTATTCTCTTCATCTAAGCTATACATGGTAGGCTCTGCAAGCGCATTTTTTGTCAGCGCCAATGACTTATCACGTAGAATCCATTCTGACAATACTTGTATTAATGTAGATATACCTGAAAATACATTGTATTTATATAACATAGTATTTATATAACATTATAAGAAAATTTAATAAATTTCATTACTTTTTAAATTTATTTTTGTAAAAATATAATTTTATTATCATACATCATTGTACTCATTAGAAGGGATGGTAAGTTTTATATCGAAATACTTACATTATAGTAAAAACTTATGCTTATCTTTATATTCTCTAACATAAGTAATTTCTCTCAGTAAACATTGTGCTTACAATAATAAAGTTTAGTTACAGCCGTTTAATTTGAGTTATTTATAAGTTTATCTCTATTAGTTTACGAAATAATGAGGGATAACCACTTTTATGATAACATGTATATTTTTATCATCTCATTTGATATTTTATAGTTTCTGCAATCTCCTTGTTAAAATTCTTCGTATAGTTTTCCAAAATTTTTAAATAAATTTTCGATTTTTATATAATTTAGAAAATTTTTCAGATTTTTTATACGAATTGTAAAACGTTTCAATAATGCTGAATCTATATTTTTTCTAGAATTCTTTATATACGTAAATTCTAAAATAGTTTTAAATTTATAAGATTTTCCATTTTATAATTTCTGAAAAAAATTTATGATATAAAAATTCAAGAAGTTTAAGATATTTTCCCAAAAATCTTCATAAATATAAAATATGAAAGGTTCATAAAAATATTATTTTTTTCGCCCTGAATACGTTTAGCTAAGAATAAGCTAATCATCGATTATATTTTAAATCCACTTTTAAATCCAGCAGACGCAATTGATTCAAGCAAATTGCTTCAATACTAATCAACTTACTAGTTTCGGTGGAGAAATACAGCGTTCTCTTTGAGCCAACTAGAACAGCGTCGTTCAAATTTGTCGCTTCGAGCAGTAATAAATCACCCACATCTAAATCGAAAGTCGAAGCCACTTTTTCGAGCTCGTGATATGTGAAAGCGGATGCCAAAAGATTATTGGAAACTATTTGATATTCTACGTTTAGCTGATATATTTCTGAAAATCAAGGGTTGAGACTAACAAAAAAATAATATAAAAATTTAACGATATCCATGATTCCTATACAAATTAATTAATAAAATGAGAGAGAGAGATAAGAAAGATAGATTTTTTAGAAAGAAAAATAGATAGAAGCAAGCTTTGTGAGTGTCAGCTTAAACGCATTAATCATGGAAGGATAAAAGTTCAAAATTAAAAATTTTGTTGAACAAATTTTTTTTTAATATTAACGTGGGTGAACACAAGTAATTTTACTATAAAACTTCGTCAAAGTTATTTGAATCTTTTTACGCAATATGCACAATATGAATTGTTATTAAATCTTTCATGTTTCATTTACATTTTCCCTTACCAGCGTTTTCGAACGTACGTCTGATCTCACGTGCAAGTGATTCAGCGCGATTGTGTGAGAGTGCTGCGACAGTAATCTTTGTAGTGATTTTGATATCCAGTTTCGATAATTCATCAATTCCAGTATAGGGAAGTGTAACACGAGGCACTGTTGTAGTGTGCCACCAGAGAGGTACGCCGATCCCTAAGAGTAATACAGCGAACGACACGCTCGCGTATACTCTGTATTTTTCTGTAACAAAAGATGACAAAATATTCTAAAATTATACAATATAATATGCAATTACATAATAAGTTAAAATATAAAAATAACAATAATGAAATTCAAGGCTAATAAGAGCCAGCGCTGAAGAGGATGAGATTGAACTCGCTTCGCGTAAGAAAATGCCCTAGTCATGAGGGAAGATTGGGTGAACCTCTCATGTGGAAAGTCGTATGACTGTCAGTATATAGCAGAAATATAGAAGAAATAATAGACATTATTTTTTAAACTTTATTTGTTAATAACATTTGAACGAAACAGTGACCGCCATCTAATACCTTTTGAAGATCACTCAGGGTCATGATCTTGATAATATTTGTCAAGATCAAGATCATCATCGTGGTGTCCGTTAATCTGAATAATTACCTGAGTCTTTAGACTAGCGAAGCATAATTTCAAATAAATGCAATGTATTTATTTAATGTAAAAATTTTTGTCTTTGTAGATAAAAATAATATTGCAATAATAACGCCGATCATTATATTGTTGTTTTTAAAGAGCTAATTTCTAAAATATATATTAATATACATATATATGTATATATATTTTGTATAAATATATATATATATATATATATATATATATACTAGCTTGATCAAAAAGTTTCCGGAATTCATTCAGAAAATTCAAAATACAAGTTTATTCATCAAAAGTGATATTGTCCCCTTCAAAGTACTCTCCAGCGACTACAACGCACTTATGCCAGCGCTTGATCCAGCTCTCGAAACATTTCTGAAACTCTATTGTTGGTATAGCCATCAGAGCCGTCTTCGATTTTTCCATTACCTCCTTTCGGCTATTAAAACGCGTTCCCCGCAGGTTTTTTGACTCGATCGAACAGAAAAAAATCGCAGGGAGCCATATCGGGTGAATTCGATGGCTGTTGGATGGTATTCGTTGTTGCAAACTCGTTGTTGCAAATTCAATCGAATTGGTCAATTCGAATTGGTCAGACCAGGCGCCGCGAAAACTCGTAAATGCCAATCAACCCGGAAAGAATAACAACCTTAACGTAGGCCCGAAAAGAGATAAGATTGCAAAGACATTTTAAGTACCGAAGTCATACAATAGTAAAAATCTAGGCTTTGTCATCCGAGACTGACTAACAATTTCATCTTAGAAAACAGGCGCCATGTCGCACTTAAAAAATCGTAAACGCATAGAATAACTTCCAACTGGAGCGTTATCTGAAACCAGACTCGCAACTAACAATGGTAGCCCTATTTGTGCATGGTAACCATCTGTTTATCTGGCCACATTTTCCGCGAGAATAACAGAATTTGTCATCCGTCTCGGAGCAATCTTGGCTCTTTAAGGAAAACCGTAAATCACTTCTTTTCTTATCGAAACTACTCTAACGATGTACTCTAGATCAACAACGATAGGACGCTATAAAAATCGTAAATCCCGCGTGACATTGCAACTAACTTTTGCATCCTAGACAAAGGGCACAACACCCTTTTTTCGAGGTATAAATAGAGGTCCCGTGGAAGCGCAGAGTGTCAATATGAAATTTTGAATCACTCAGTTACTCATTGTCTCGGGCAGTCCGAAAATTATTGTTGATTAATTATTATAACCCGCGCTAATGACACGCCAGTTCGCGATCCCATCCGAGTGCTTGTAACCAAATTGCAACTGAAGTTACTAGCCATACGCCACGGCGACTGCCCTTCGGACGCTCTTCGCTGATGATGAATCTCCTTGGCCACTCGCCTAGAACCTACCCGATATCTTAGGGACAGCTACTAAGTAAGTCGTAATTATTTACAGTCCACCCCCGCGTTTCCCATGGAAAAACACATTCATTGTATACACACATACACGCATACATCCATAAGCTATAGTATGTATATTTTTTTGTAAAGAGAAGTCTTATAATGTATAAAATTCCTTTGTTTCATTTTATTAATAAATGTAATTTAAAGTATTCCCCTGTTTTTTATTGACATCACCCTTCGCATTCACTTCCCTCGAATACCTGAGATCGCACGAGGTCCAGTCCCGGGTCAAAGGGATTAAATTCCTTGATCGGAAAAGTAGGACCGACGTACGCATTGTCCAGAGGAACAGATGTCATAGCGTCCCTTCGGACCCACATTCCGGGACTTAAAACCTGTGCGTACACAGATATTCGCCTCCGCGCGTATACCTGTGAGATTGAGTCTAACGGTCCTTCCATACCTTCTCCATTCTCCCTCATTGTCTCCTTGACCAAATTTTCAAGGGTTTGGACGTAACAATATATATATATATATATATATATATATATATATATATATATATATACATATATATTAGTTCTACATACAATTCAATGAAATCCGTATTGATATTATAACATTTCCCGTAAATATTCACTCAGCTTTTCTTGAATGCACAATGTGAGACAAAAATTAAGAATGTTTCTAGCAAATCATGATTCGGTCAAACAACACACCGTAAGTACTTGAAATTCATCAGAACTAAGAAAGATTCAATAAGTTAATAATAATTGGCGAATTTTTTCTACATTGTATATTTTTATCCTTAGTATTACATATTTAATTACTGTAAGAATAATTTTTAATT
The DNA here is from genome assembly GCF_024713525.1 of Acromyrmex echinatior. Lineage (NCBI taxonomy): Eukaryota > Metazoa > Arthropoda > Insecta > Hymenoptera > Formicidae > Acromyrmex > Acromyrmex echinatior. The sequence goes on along the minus strand of NC_141858.1, from coordinate 14,858,379 downwards.
ATTAGTTTTAAACCCTAATAATTAATTGATTCTATTTCTTATCATTTTTCTATCATACAACTTATCATTTAAAAGCGCTAATTAAATTATTAAATATTTACCAGGAGTACTATTTTCTAACTGATTGTACATTTAATTAATCATAATTTATTTAAATATTTAATATTAAATATCTGATAAATTAAGTCCTCTCTTCGTATTTCATTTTTGAATATTTTTGAATATTTTTTCCGGAAATAAACAAATAAATGTTTTTTTAAATAACAGAAAAGACAGAAATGCGCAAAATAAATATAATTCGTTTCCGACGTGACTATTTTGAAATATCTTGTTTTGTGTATATGCAAGTCCACTTCTTTCTCGTAGCAGTGTATTTACTAGTTTCATGATGAGGAGACGAAGGAATGTAGATCTTTTTTTTTTTGCCATCTTGATGTCACAGTGCATTTTAGGTCTTCTTGATAAACAAGGTATAAACTTCTATCTATAAACTTGGCCTTTTTAAAAGGAATTGCTTATATATGCCTATATCGAACAATACAAAGACTGAACAATACAAAGCTAGAATAATATAGAACAATACAGAAATTTAAATTTAATTTATGTTTTTATTTGTTACTCATACATGTATAAGTAATTTTTTATATATAATAACAATAAAATAATTACTTAAAAATACTACATTCAATTAATAAAATAATTATTTTTAAAATTCTAAAAGAATTGGAGAGAGAACTTTCACAAAACAGACACATACATAAAATTTTCATTCTTCTATTTTCAACAAAAAATATAAATATAAAAAAGCATTAATCCTTTGCGAATAAAATTTTGAAGCATAAATGTCAAGATGTATTGAAAAAAATAGTAAGTCTTGACATTTATGTTTTAAAGTTGCTTTAAAACGAAGAATGAGAAATAATAAATAACACTATTTTTATTATTTTAATAAACTATTTCATCCAATGTGAACTTTTATTCGAGTACAAAGGAATTTTTACAAATTGGACTCCGAACAATACTGACTAAATGAAAAGTTAACTATTCTTTATTAATTCATGCGCAGAAAAACATATATTGATGTCAGAAAACAACTATTTTATGTGACAATATTGCGTTATCTATAAGAAGTGGTTAGGATTATTAGATAAAACGATTATTTAACAAGAGATTTTTCAGTTAAGGGGACAATTAATTACGTGCACTGATAAAGACTTTGTAAATCGAAATGTTTGCATGACATTATGACATTATATTATTGGAATAAAGTAATCGTTAATTTATAAGTTAATCATTGTTCGATTATAAGTCACGATTGAATATAAATGTAACTGTACGAAATATAATGTACTCATCCAACTGTACAAAAATATTCATTTATATTATTATAATAACAATTAATGTTATCAAATATCACTGATCTTTTAAAGATGTATGGGTCACATCTCAAAACATTATCAAAAATATCAAAATTTCATAGATTGTTCCATTATATCTGAATATCTATGTAAAATTTCAGCACAATTTTCTTATTAATTTAAAAGTTTAGTTTAAAATTTTCTTATTTGTTTAATTTTGTTAATTTTGAATTCTTATGTAAAATCGTGTAATACTTATTTGCAAATTTGATGAGGAAATAACATTAACATTTAAATTAAATATTAAGCATATACTGATCAAACAATTGTAAATATATATGCAAAAGTTTATTTAGATACGCATTAAAAATTATTTAAAAATGATTAAAATTGCAGAAAAACATGATCATTTTGCTGCATAAAATCATTATAAGTCAAATTATTTGTTGTTTTCTTTTTTGTGATTGGTTTCAAAACACATTCACAGGCTAATATCATCAAAATTTTATAAATAGTACAAAACAGGCGCGCGCTACGTGGGCATTATTTAGCATTTGACACTATTAAACTGCACTATATTATAACTCCACTGTACTATAATTTTTTTTGTGTCAAAATACATGCGCTTATTTCATAAATGACGTAAACAGTTAAATGCAATGACGTAAATGCAATGATAACCGTTCACAAAGTAAGCGCATGGAGAGAACCAATAAGCATTGCCGGAAAGAGGCAATAATATACTTCGAGAGATTCGAGATATTCGATGTTAACATGGACTTTTTCAAATAGGAATGTTGGCTAATATTAGCTTATTTTAACTGATATTTTTAACTGATATTGTATTGCCAAAACATCCTCAAACAAATTTTTGTTCTTACAAACAAATAAATTATATACTTTTGATTCATAAAAATAAAATAAAATACTTAATTTCATGCACAATTGGTAATTGATTTATTTATTATGTTTTTATTCATTAGCCTCTTCAAACCTGATTTTATTAGAACCAAGTTAAAAAATGTTTTTGATTCAATTCACGCGCATTAATAATTTTAATAAGTAATTCATACTATATTTATAAATAATTAATTTTTTTCCAAAATTTTGACTATCTTTCCAACATTATCCATCAATCTCAGATGACGTTGATGGAATTAAATAATTTCAATAATATCTTCAAATCTGATATATTATATGTACGCAGGATCTGAAGGTATTAATATATTGATATATCAATTATATTATATAATATTAGGTATTTTTATATTTTTATATTCAATTGTTATATTATTTAATTATAAGTTTTATTTCTTAAGTTGCAATAAGTAGATATAGAATTTCTTTAGTCTTAGATTTTTTCTACTCTTTTCATACTCACAAATAATAATAGTATGTTTAATATAAAGTATATTTATTTACTATACATTTGTTTAAATCATATCTTCTCTCTCTCTCTCTCTCTCTCTCTCTCTCTCTCTCTCTCTCTCTCTCTTCTCTCTCCCTCTCCCTCTTTCCTCTCTATCTTTTGTTCCCCTTATCCTCTGCCTCGGTCTTTCGTTCTTTCTGCATGAACATAAAATCATAAATGGGGACACCTAATAAAAATTAAACTCATTAATTTAGACTTCGCAACATGCACTACAAATTGAGATCTGAGAAAAACAAGGAATTCTTTTACTATATGTATAATGTATGAAATAGATATTCAGTAAACATAAATAGTGTGTTGATACATAATTTTTGAAAATGTACTTTTCTTGCATTATCACAATTAAAAATTTAATTTTCCAAATACCAAAGTCTTAGAACTTTTTCCAAATCTTTTATTCAATGTTTTTAGTTCTAATCTAATATGAAATCTCGAAAATAGATTTAAAATCAAATTTAAAATAAAACGAAATTTGTCTTTAATATTAAAAATACTGTTCTCTATTATTTATAAAAAAAATTTTTTTAAGAGATAATTTCGAAAATTCTTGAGTTTTAATAAATTTTCGAAATTTCGGTAATAAACAAAATTTCTAAGAATTCCACATCTTCTAAATTCTTCTTAGAATTAGAGATTATTCATTTTTTTCAATTTTATAATGTCACAAATATTATAATCATCATTAACATTATGTCGTAATTTCACAAAATACAAAGACGAATACAACATCAAACACATACTATAGTAGACGGAATATATTATAAAATGTTAGTTCAAAATACTCTCTCTGATATTAAAAAGTTTTTGTTATCCGGAAAAAATACGTTTAGATTTATATTGGAAAAATTTATAATTTTTTGTTTACTAATTAACGAAATATTTATGGTATAAAATAAAATAGAAAATAAATATTTGATATTTTGATAAATTTTTATATATCAATAAAGAAATTATAAATTTTTCGATGAGAAAATCTCTTGAGTGTTGCCTATTCGTTAATAGGCCAGATTTAAAAAAAAACAAATAGGCACAATATTTAAAAAAAATTACAATCTCATCTCAAAAGGGAGCAGACTAAATAAAACAGAAAGAGAAAGAAGGAGAGGGAAAGAGAAAGAGGGAGGATGAAAAAAGGAGGGGAGAAGAAATGAAGAGGAAAGGGGAAAGAGGAGGGAGTACAGTAGAGGAGAGAATGCGCTAAAGGAGAGGAGGAATAAAGTCTGAATTGAAGCCTTTTCTGCGTGTCTTGGGCTTGGACGGTCAGTACGAATGAAACACAACGTCGGATAACTCGGGAAACTCCGAGAAGTGATCGTGACGAGAGTGAAAAATTTACAAAAAAGCGTATTACAAAATTAAGTAAAACCTCGTGATATTATAAACAAGACTTTCGTGAAATATGGCAAGACTTATTGTTGAAATTTTTAAGCAATTTTATTGCTGATAAATTTTTATTAGTGATGACAATGTGATTGTTATTCTCTTATCTCATCGAATAAACAATTGTTTCAAATTAAGCAATTATTTCTTATCTCATCGAATAGGTAAATGTTAAGTATATAACGACAAAAATTCACATATTATGGCTTAAAGTGACGAAAAGGAGTGTACCAAATTGCATGGATCACAAGATTGCACAAGATATTTTAATAAAAGTACGTGATAATTTAATTTAGAAATAATTAAAAATAGGAGTGCAGTACAATTAGATGTGCACAATTAGATGCACCCGGCCAAAAGTTTGGAAATACTTGTGATCTTTTCGCATTTCATGAGAAGTTAAATATCTCGGTGAAAAAAAGTCGTAGAGAAGTTTTCGACCGCTTTTTAAAGTACAAAACCTTAGATTAGAACTTTAAATCTATGTTTAAATTTTGATACGATAATTTTTCGCAAAGATATCAAATTTTTTATTGTGTAATGCGAAACAATCGCAAATGTTTCCAAACTTTTGGCCTGGGGTGTAATTGCAATCAATATTATATTCACTTACTAATGTATTTGCATTACATGAATTACTATTATTAAGATATTTACAATATATTATGAATATATTTGTTTAATACTTTATATATTTCAAATCAATCTGAAATATTTATATTAAAATATTTATAAATATTGTGACTATTTCCCGAATATTCATAATATATCAATTTTCAAACAATATGCCTCTCTATCTACACTTATATATATTCCAAAACTGTTAAAAATGTCAAAATTTCTTTACTACAGATATATTTTATGTAATAAATTTTAAAACATTTTATGTAATGAATTTTAAAACAAGAGACCGGGACCGCTTATACGGGACTGATTGTCAAAAAACTAATAGCTTAATATATGACAGCACTCTCTTTTTTTAATGTAGATCGATGATTAATATTAAATTGTGTAAAAAGCGTATATTATTTATTATAGTACATGTATACATTACTTACAACTTTTAAGAAAATAAAATTGGTAAATAAATTTTTTATTTCCTTTTTTGTTTTTTTATTAGTTTTTTTATATTGTCAATCACAATTCTTGTAATTATAGATAGAAAATGTGTGTCTTAGATAATTTTTGCTGTAGTTAGATAATCATTAGTGTAATAATGTTTGTAAATATGCAATTTCTTTTTACTAAAATGGCTATGTGGGATAGATTGATTAAAATAACCCGGGATTAGGTGAAAGAGAATTTTAATCTCTTTAAATCGACACGTTTTTGGAGCATATTTACAAATATATCATATAAATACTTTTTTTTATTTTCGTATAGAAACTAGTACGAAAACAAATTACGTATTTCATGATTAAAATTATTAGTTTACCTTTCAATACTATAATTATACACTATTATTTCCTAAAATATAAAACTGACATTAAAATAAAAATTATATTTTTATGCTATATGCATATAAAATATATTTCTGTCAAGAACAATCAATACTGAGTACGAGGCTAATTTTTGCAGCTTTGTTTAAAATTTAATAACTATTTGTACGGCGATATATTAAAAAGTAATATTTTTTTAATTATCTAAAAATATAGATGTATTATAACGTATATAATATTTCAAAATCTTACCACTTTTTTCTAAAAAGTTATTGAAATATCATTATTGAAAAACTGACAACCAGCCCTGATTTTCCTTACATTAATACAAATTTATACATGTACTTAGATATCAAAAAAATGAGAAAAATATTTTAGTTAAAAAAAATATATACATACATATATATATATATATATATATATATATATATATATAATATATTCTAGATAAAAGGTCCCGACTTCTGTGGTCGTATAAATTCAAAAAACTGTAACAGGATGTAACTTACATATTTTAGTATTTTTATACAAGTACTCATTAAATTGCGTTTAATTGTTATAAATTTTTTCGTTATTTTAGCAAGACCAAATTTTTTTCTCACAATGTGATGTCAAGTTTCACAAATTTTTGCTCGCAAAAGAAAAAGAAATGAAGAATAAAGCAAAATGCTTTGTCTTCTATTTTTATATAGATGACAGCGTCGCGCCTCTTTCAATTCAAATGAATTCTTCTATATGTAAATGCATCGGGGACAACGAGAAGAATTTAACTTCTTGTAATCTGTAGAAGTTAATAATCCGCATCCTATAGGTTGTGCTACATTACATGCAACGTATAACGGCATATCGCGTGCATTGCACGCATCGCGAACATCGCTTGCGGATGAATCAAAGAAAAGAATTTGGTTATAATAGAATGATTGGACATGATAATTCATGTTTCAATTGTACATACATCCTGATTTTTAAATCTATTCTTTTTTAAATCTAAATTGCAAATGTGCGTAGAATATATTATATGATATCAGAAATTAGCAAAATTGCAATATAACAAGATTTTAAGATATTTTAATAATAAAAATTAGAACAATTTAATAAAATTCATTTATTGATAATTGTATTTTTTTAATGTATATATAAAGGTATTAATTCGACACAATTAAAAAAAAAAATTCTTTTACATTTGTATTATAATTGTGTCTAAATTATTTAAAAGAAATATCATATGATATCAAATAATTAGATACAATTATTTTTTACAATTGTGTTACTTTTTAAAATTCTACGATATGTATATTAATATTAAAATTTCCTTAAAATACTTACAAATAAAATAGAATATTTTATTTTTAGAAATTAAAATAAACTATAATAACAAAACATATAATAATTTGACATGTATAATGTTGCAAGACAAATACAGTAAAAAATAACAATGATAAGTGCGTGACTATCACTATCGCTAATTTTATTTTTATGATTTTTCTTATGTTCTATATTTAATCTCAAACTGAGAGCGAAGAGGCTCACACACTTTTACTTGTCATCACGGCATTATAGATTTTTCTTCAATGATTTTAGTCGGTTTTTGGACGATTAAAATAATCTTCATTTATGGATTATATTTAAATTCAATAGTCCATTTTTTAACAGTTGAAAACAATGGTATTCTTTCAAAATTGAATCAACCTTATTTTTTTATGTATATTGATATTAAATCTTATAAAACATATTTTACAATTATATAATATTTGGCTTTATCTAAAAATAATAAAAATTTGTTGGTTTACATAAGAGTGAAACAAAGAAACTAATAAACATATTTGTTGGAAATTTTAACAGTAGCCTTCTGCAAGATCAAATTTGTCAAAAATTAATAATTATATAATAATTGGATACTTCTGACGTCAGATCAAGAATTTTTTCGAACTATTATACCTTCGTATAACAGCATAGATGCTATTCAAAATAGAAAAATTTATTTAATGTACACATACATTCTTTCGCTCTCCCCCCTCCCCCTTCTCTCTTTTTCTTTCTGGAAATTATTTTGGAAAATATAATAACATTTTACATTCAAATAAAACGTATAAAATCATAATAGATATGGAAAATAGAAAAATAATAAATATTGAAAAAACTTAACATTAAATATATTAAATTAATCAACACAGTAGTGTTAATAATAAATTCATCGAATATGTGTATAAAGTGATGAATATGTCTCCAACTTCACTGATAATGTTGGAAATACAAGTTGAACTAGCAGTGAATCTATTTCTGTCGGTGGTTTTTCAAAGCGTTTAGCTATATTTGTTTTACACGAACTTAGCTTCTAAAGCATGCACGAACACGCGCATATTATTTGCACATACGATATAAAAAAGTATTATAGATAATATCAAATTTTCGTCTTTAAATTAACATTATTTCAAAATATAAATTTATATTAAAATAAATTTATTTTATTAGGTGTTGGAATTAATTCGTAGCGTTTTACAAGTGATGGGAAGTACTTTCATTAATGTATTTTTTAATGCTCATGTGAAATAAATAACATTCTTTCATTAAAAAACGCTACGAATTAATTCCAACACCTAATAATTAATAAAAACTCTTAAACAACATGATAGCTATATATAATGTCCAATTAATGAAAATCTTCAAAATTTAAATACTTCAATATTAACAAAAAAATGTAAAAATGAGAGTCATTTTAGGACCATATAATATTATAGTATTGTAATATTATATGACTCTAAAAATGACTATAATATTATATAATATTATAGTTGTTATAGTTATTTGAAGCTAACTATACATTTTTTGTATAGAATTATTTAATTAGAAATACAATATATATATATGTATACATGATATACTTGCAGACGTAAGACATAGTCCTTTTTTTTATAAAGGAGGATGTAAAGTTAGGGCTGTTTTTCGATCAAAATGAAAAAGTTCAAGATGTATAAATTATATAATATCAAAATTATCATATTAAAAGGTTACTCAAGTGGAATCAAATAATATATTGCGTATCTTAAAGAAGGAAACACAATCAAAACAAATTTCATATTTATGCTACCACATTTATTAAAAAAGTAAGAAAAAATAATACAAGAATTGAGCAATTTTTTTATTGTATATAAGAATTGTATTATTTAAACAAGCGAACGAACCTTTTTGAGAAGAGAAATTCCGCAAAATTATAATTTGACGCTATAATTATAACGCATAAGTATAACGCAATAAGATACAATTACTGTATTCACTGTGGCACTATTTTGATATAATCTCTATATGTATACCGAAGGCATAGTAGGAATAGAATACGCAGGCGTATTACTAGATGCTTTTAACGCTTGTAGAATCATCTCATCCTTGTTTAAAAAACAAGAGCAAATGATAGTTGTGAGCGTTACGAGCGCCAAGTGGAACGCAATCCTAATAAAAACATGAAAAGCGTCATCATTGTTTTTTTTATATACTTTTAATCTCTAAGGCCCAATTGCATCAACATTACTTTGACTTTAAGCGAGGCTTAAAATTCTCTCTGTCTCGTTTTAAAGCGAAAGAGAGACAGAGACAGAGAGAGTTTTAAGCCTTGTTTAAAGTCAAAGTAACATTGGTGCAACTGGGCCTAACATCTCCAATATGTTATCATATATCCAGTTACTACCACATATCTTGAAAAAAATGTGTAGTATTTATTGAAAAAATTCTATATAATCACTTTTTTATCTAAATCTAAGAATTTCAAAGACAAATTTTCCCATGATTCTGATATTTTCCCAAGATACACGATATACCATTCGAATCTGCTTGAGTAGCCGTTTAATATGATATATAAATTGTACATTTCAGAACTTTTCCATTTTGACCAAAAAAGGCCCTAACTTAACTTCCCAATATAGTTAATATGTTCAAGTTTTTTTAAAAGCTTGTATTTCCTTACGTTAGATCAATTACGAACAAGATTATTAATATAATAAATAAATAAAAAATTATAATAAGATATCGATGTCTCAACAAATTGAATAAATGTATAAAGACACAAAAAGATAAAAATCAACATCAAGAAAATAATGTAATTTATAAAATCAATTGTAATGATTGTGACGTCTCTCTTATGTTGAGCAAACGAAGAAACAGCTTCGAACTAGAATAAAAGAGCATCATAACAATATAAAGTTAGATCAATCCAAATATTTAGTGGTCACGAAACACATTATTTGTTCCAATCACAGCTTTGACTGGGAAAATATCGAAATTTTAGATTACGAGACAAATTTTCGAAAAAGAACCATTTTAAAAATAATTCACATAAAAAAGCAAAAAATGACATAAATTTAATGAACGATATTGAATTATTGGATCGATCTTATCTTAATATACTTGACGACATACGCTAATTAAGATTGTAACGTTTTCGATCATACTTGTTTATGTCATGACTTAATGATATATATTCTCTGACCTATAATATCAGTCCATTTCAAAACGTCTGACAATCAAGAGCTGTTTTATTATATACGATGACACAGTTTTTTATTTTGATCTTGATTCAATAGACTATTCTATATAAATTAACGTAAGTATGAACATAACTTCTCATTATTATTTAATTAATTATATTAATCATTTAATTACAAATTAACATTTATTATACAGAATATAGTAGGATAGTCGTTGAAAAAGTTCTCGAACTGTCGTATTTTTTATGACATCGTTGACTAGCTGGATTCTCGAATAACAACCGAGGAATTAGTAAAACACACTTTTATTAATTTGGACTTTCAAACTTCTGACTAGATAGCTATTCTGATCCGCAATATCTAAAAGAAGAAATAAGCATGTAAGATTAGCCTAGAGCGATCATTTTTATTATTGTATTATTGTAAGTTCATTGACTTTGTAAGGGGTTATATAAAAATGTTATTATACATATCATTGAGGAAAACTTTGTAAGTTGAAACGTTTGAAAATTTTATAGCGTTATATTTATTTAATTAAAAAACAAATTTTATTTTGAGTTAAACTATAATTGCTCGTTTAAAAAAGCCTTGACATATTAACTATATTGCGTTGCATGCATATATTTTTTTATATTAACATCTTTCTTTGGTATATGTATAGAACTATAAATATAATTATTATTACTAATATTACAGCAGTAATAACTATAAAATAAACAGTTCTTAAACATATTATTTTGCGAATTAGCAAGGTTCAATCAGGGAATGGAAAGTTACTTTTTAAAAGTAATAAGTTATTAATTACTGATTTTTAGAAGTAACACAGTTACTGTTACTTAAAAAGTAACTATTTGTTACTTTTCCATTACTTTTTTAAAATTAATTTAAAATAAGTGCTATCAATTTAAAATAAAATTAAAAAATGTACTTTTGCAATATTTTTTTGTTTAAATGTTAATAAAACTAATACACAACAAGAATACTAGCTTTATTTTTTAGTTTTTTCTTAAAGACATAATTTCGTAATTCGAAAATTGATAAAATATGCGGCAAACTAGAGATATCTATCTGATATATTACATAAAAATGTAAAATAATTCCTGAAATAATAGTATATTTCTTAGCTGTCAAAAGTTACAGCAGACGCGCTGTAACACAGTCGACAGCTGAATATTTCAGGAATTATTTTATACTTTTACGTGACGTAGACAGATATCCCAGTTAATCACATATTTTATAAGCTTCAGGATTACGAAATTATGTTTTTAAAATCTAAAAAATGAAGTTTTATGTAGAAAGTAATTTATTGCATGTAATTTCTTTCTCATATCGTCGCGAGAGAGTTAAACTTTAATATTTGAGTAAATACAATACATATCTACAATCTATACACGCCAATTAAATCTTGAAATGATATCCGGCTGATATTTTTCACAATAAATTTTTCAGAGTACTTTAAGTTGCTTATTAACATAAATATATCATTAAATATCATTATATATCATTAAATTACTTGTCAATTAAATTTATTATATTACTGTTCCAGTTTTAATTAGGATTGCGTTTTAAGTCAGAAAATGTAATTGGCGCGTAGTTTGAAGAATTTGATGTATACACAAATTCATTCTAACATATTATTATATTACGAAGATCAGTAAGTTATATAGCTTAAATTTAATAATAAATAAACTAATCACAGACACGTATTAATATTTTAAGACACGTATTAATATTTTTACATTAAAAACACGACGATAAACCTTCTGACATCTTTGAAGATGATATCCAAAGCCTAAAAAGCGTTTACCTTAAGACTTTAAAAGAGTCTTGAAATTAAAACAAATTATGAATACTATCTAAAGATTAAAGATTGAAAAAACAAAAATTATGTCATAAATACATAGGTTCAAAATAAAAAAAGTTATAATTCCCAAAAAAAGTAATTTGTAACTGTAAAACTTAAGTCTAAAATGTAAAACTTAAGCAGTAAGGAAATCAACATGTTGGATTCGTACTTATGGTCTCTATTGTGATTGATCAATTCGCTTACTGCTTAAGTCTTACGTTTTAAGTTTTTCTACGTGCCATAGCCTTTAGTTTGTTACAATTCGTAACGAATTCCATTCCCTGAGTTCAACCTATGTGTCAAGCTTTTAATAGTGGAGTCTTCCACCGTAGGAGGAGGGGGAGAGCGGCAAAATCCACTGCGTCACACATACGCTTTACAACGCAAAACTAGGTTCCATATAGGTTTATATAGGTTTATACTATATCTCCATAACGAATGCAAATATGTCAACAATGCGATATTGATATACAAAATAAAATTGAACTTTTTTGTTAATAATGACTGAAACTTCTTGGAGATCACTCAAAAGAGTGTTCTTGACAATATATGTCAAGATCATGATCATCACCAGAGGTGGTGCCTCCCTTAAAGCGAGCATTTACATTATTCATATAATTCAACATTATTAAAAGCTTTTATAGAATATAAACATTAAAGAGCTTATATAAGAACACAGTTAAGATAACGCCATAATATTTTTAGAAGTAAAGTAGGTAGATATATTTAAATGTATCTATTAGATATATCTATTTAAATATTTTGAATTTAAAAAATTCATGAAAAATATATTCAATAAAAAATTATTAACATATTAATACCTTGTCTTTTCTATAGAAAAACAATACAACATAATATAAATTTAGATTTACGTAAAATTTTTCACTAAATTTTTCGTGGCATTAAAAAATCACGTATCGGTTTGCATTTAGCATGCATTACCTTATCAAAGGCGCATACCTTCAATATGTCGATATATTCTGAAATTTATTGTGTGTACAGTAATCTTTAGATGGTTATAAAACACACGCTTTGGAACAATAAGCTCGACGTATTGTTAGTGATGTAAATGACGCAGGGTTAAACGACCATGGGAGAGATCTGGACAGACGGCAGTGTCATTTTGATTAAGAGTGCATACAGACGAAGCGCATAACCGCGGTGTCACATAAACGGAAATGACATTGTAGTACAGCTGCATATGCATATATTAAAAAATCACGAAGGCTGTGAAAAATACAATATTCTCAATCTTATTCATATTGTGCTTCAGTTTTTTAAATCGGTCAGTGTAACAAATTGTAAAACTGCACGATCAGGTAATTAAACTGATTACATTGTTCGACAGAAAGAAAATATAAAAACTAGTCATTTTCTGAAGTTTTTTGGATGCCGAATATAAATTCGTTTTCCAAATTGTTTCTATATGTCAACATTTTGAGAAATTTGCAATTAAAAATTGCAAAAAGGCTATTTTCATGTATTTTATCATATTAACTACGATATGTGTGTGACATATGCTGGAGAAGTTTTATTGCAATTTAAGTTAAAAATATGTTGTTAGGACTTTTAGCTTTGTCAAGAGTATTTCTTTAGTGTAGACTATGGTTATTAAGATATTCATGATTAAATTTATTATGGAAAAGCTGTGAATTACAGACCGACAATTATAAAATAAATTTTAATTATGTTTATTTAAACTTAAGCAAAGCAAATCAGCAATTAAGTCGCAACTCAGCAAATCGCACGGGTCCAAATCACCGGGTAGATTATTATTTTAGCAACCAGATCTCCGCTCTCACGCGGGACGGATCATGACAATTCCTCGCACAATCTTGAGCTCGACGAGCTCGTTATTTGCTAAAGTAGGCTGCCTGTTTTTGCGGTGCCACTTTTGTAGCAGTCCGGTTCGGACTCCGCTTTCCTCAAAGAGAATTCTCTTTTGGATACTCGGCATCTTCATTACGACGTTGTAAAAATGGGTGACGATAAGTGCAATAAGTAGTAACCTCAAGAGAAAAATAATAAGAAATATACAATTTGCATCCCTGTCCCTGGGAATGCACGGGACTTCGGCGATGTCCTCCTTGAATCGGTTTCCTCTTTGATGGCAACTCGATGAAATGGCAACACCCAAATCAAGATCGCAGGGTGGCCACCGATCTTCATACTTTATTTGGCTAATATTATCTCATAGAAGTTACAGTTAACAAAAAAAATTAATCGACATTCGATTTGTGAGTCCGCCGACAATTGCGCTCGCTTTCTCTAGCCGGGAGGACGCAAGATTCATTTGACTTATCCGCAAATCAGTGATGGATAAAAAACGTTATATCACGGCAAATTGTTACAACAAACACTCTGTGTTGTTTTAATTTTCTTAAGGAGATTTTAAAGTAAAGCCCGAACTCTGACGAGATCATCATGTTTTATTGATAAAATGCGACACATCATATCTTCATATACCACATCAATATCTCATGTATATATAAATTTTCATAAAACATTAGCATTTTTATTAGATATATAAGTCTAATTCACATTGTTCATTCGTGTAAACTATTAATCTGTGGATCACAATAAATACAGATTGCAAAGCTTTTATATGAAGCAAATATTATTACGATATTGACAGCTCTAATATCATATTGGACTAATGTAAAAAAAGAAATCTCAATTTAAACAATTTTTTTTTTCATTCTCGGTATAAACATCATTTCATAAACACGTATTGATGCGTTTGAGCTTGGAAAAGGATTTTTAAGTCTGTAAAAGAGGAAAAAAGTAATCGTTATACAAAAATTATTGCATTTAGTCGAAAAAACAAATGACTTTAGGATCCCTTTAATTTTAAATCCCTTTAATTTAATACTATATTCCTCTACTTTTCGATAAGTACGTTATTTTTCATTATATTAATTTTATTGCACATATATAGTATACTATATGTATACATTAAAATGAAATTAAAACAATTTTTGGAAAATGGAGATAAATATTGCAATTAATTTGTTATATTTGTCCAAATTATGAATTTCAAAAAGTACTCCCTAGATATTAAACGCATGTATTTTATAATTTAATACTTTAATTAATACCGTTAAATTAGACTAATTAAAATAATACTTTTTGTAAAAATATTTTAAATAAATTTATAAAAGATTTTTCAATATTCTAATTTCAGTAAGACCTTAAAATGGCTTCGAGATCAGAGGATCCAGAAATTGCTGAATCCGGAAGAAGAGAGAGAAACATAGGGTAAATTATTGATATTAGTTTTACAATTTGTAAGACAATTGTAACTCAACATTTCATGAAATATTTTTTTGTAAATTTAGGAAAAGTGATGGATTTGGCAGATTATTGATAAAGTTTCTAGCCATTTATTGGCGATCTTTCATTGTGATATTATGGCCATTAATCCTAATTCCGATATTGATTCTCGAAAGTGAAAAAGTATGTTTTTTTTTCTTATATTCATATATAAAAATTATTATATTAAAATACATAGAATTTAAAGAAATATTAGAAACAAAAAAATTGTATTAATAATTTATACATCATAAAACTCTTTTTTTCTAACAACAACCATATTAAATTAATTTCTTCATGCATTACCACGCACGTTCAATAAAGTGCTGAAATATATGAAAATCTTTTTTTCAGTTCATGAATTAACAAACAAATATAAATAATTTTACATTTAAGATACGTTTTTGCTAAAATGTGAATTGAATTATATAAGAGTTTATTAAGAATAATAAAAGAAAGTTTTCGATAGTAAAATATATGGACACTAATTCATTTTAATACATTTATTTACAATATAGAAAAAGATCTCGTAATTTTTTCGAACATCATAATTTAACATGGTTGTACAGTGAGAGTAAAGAGTTGCTTATGTCGTTGCTTATATTTTTACATTGAATGTTGAAAAAATTAAAAAATCGTTCTTTCTTCTTGTCAATGTAGCCTATCGCAATGAAATGTTTATACATCATCGCGTTAATGGCGATGTTCTGGGTGACTGAGGTCCTGCCATTGCCCATCACGGGTATGATCCCGGTGATTTTATATCCGCTAATGGGTATTATGTCTACCAATGAGACTTGTTTATGCTATATGAACGATACAACAATGATGTTTCTGGGCAGTTTGGTAATCGCTGTGGTTATTGAAAACTCCGGCTTGCACATGCGAATAGCATTACTCATCATCAGAATTATTGGCTGCAGTCATCGAAGGTGTTTAAATGTTCTATATCATTGTGTTACGTTAGAAGATGTTTCTAATGTTTTCAAGTTTATTTGTAATTCTTGTCTAATAATATCATAGAGTTTCCAAATATTGTATAATAGAATATCATTTGCATTATTGCGATTCATAATACAAGGTGGGCCAAAACAAATAAAAAATCGCTCTAAATAAATCGAAATGATAGGATGAATAAGACCTTGTTTTTTAGAAAAAGTAAAATTATTACAAAATTCTAAAGAAATAAATTAAAAGAAAAGTATGATGAAGAAAGCCAAAAACATCCAGGTAATAATTAATCTATGCCGTCTTTATCGATGGCAAATGCAATATTATTAACGTCTGAAATAAAATAATAGAATAAACGAGAAATTGCTTAAAGAATGTAATTCAATATCTTGTAATATCCGCAATAATAGAAAAGAAGTCCATTGGAACTACAAATGTCTGCTTATAAAACTTGTTATTAAATTGAAAAAAGTAGAATCTAAAACTAATTTTAAAGCATACACAAACTTATTTAAAGAATGTCCCGGTTTTCTTTCAATGAAATCTTTTCGTAATACCTTCAATTACTCTATATACCTTCAATAACTCTATTGACATATCGTACTACATCTAGAAATAGCAAAATAGAATCATCAGAAATTAGTGATATTCTCAACTAGTTGGAAACTATTGTCTATGTAGGTTTTTGGTCTATGGAGGCAAATTCGAATGGATTATTTTATGTGTAGAAATGTAGTTAAGTAAAGTAACTTCCAATAGATAAGATTATATAAAGATAACCCTGCTTATGAATTTTAGTAAGACTAGTATTTTAACGCCAATTTATTAATGATACAAAAATACAAAATGCCACTTATCTCTTCTTTTTTAACATTCTGCCAATCTTTTATCCAACTAATACAACTTTTTATTAAATCTGTTGCGTTCTCTTATACATACATGTTCCATGTAAATTATTGTATTGTGTGCGGAAAAATATATCTTGAACGTTAAGAGGATTGTTAATGTTTTTGAAAAGAAGAACTGACATTCATGAACCTTTTATCTCAGTTGACTTGAGTATTCGGTTTTATTTAACTGCGTTCAATGTTTGAAACATTTGTAATTTCTTTGCGACAAAATGTTGTCAAAATGTCTAAGTTATTGTTAATATTTAATAAATAATTTATTAATTTATTGTATACACGCATATTCAGTATTTTTTATCAGCTTTTCTTTTAGAAAAAGAATTTTAAAAAAATGTAATTAAATATACGTGCACTTTACTATAAATATTTAACTTTGCTACAGATATTCTGTATAGTTTACTTTCAGAAATAATTCAATTAGTTGACTCTTAAAATAAATGAGTAAATTTGTATGAGACAAAGAAAAATTTTATTTTTTACAAATTTTTTTTTGTGTTTAGTTGAATCTCACTGTATAATAAAACGATCAACATTTTCAATAATGCTGTTTTATTATACAATAGCCCGAAAGCTATCACCGCGGTTCCTTTATGTTCAGCTAATCACCGGGCATTATACTGAATTAAATTAACACGTTACGTGCTACACGAGCGTCCGGTATCATGTAATCCGATAACTGCGACCAGTTACAAAGTTGGAAGTGCGAGAAATTATAAGATAACGTGTCTTTCAGTAATATTTAAATAATATTAACATAGCCACGGGAATTAATTGTAATTAAATTATTATAACGGGAAAATTAATTTGTAAAAAGGGGAATAATTGAAATAAAGTGTTGAAGTTACAGAAAGGAGTGTGTCTTCAAAGCTCTTTGTAGTCTATCTATCAGCGCTCCTTGGGTTCTAATCATTTAGGCGGAATGAACCCAAAAAATTTCCTTTGCTGTACACCAAAAAATACAACATACAAGTAATTAAGAAAAATATTTATCTTCAATATTTCATATTCCTGACTTAATTCTGAAATATGTATTTAAAATATTTTTATTTGAGAAACAGTATTTATAAGACAATTATATTTTGTATTTCCGCGGAGCACATGAAAATCAGCACGTAAAATTAAGTCAAGAATATGACATTCTAAGGTATCTGTTTATTTTGAATCATCCTATATATAAAATTGTATTTTACGAATTAAATTAGAATAGATTGTTTCTAAATTCTATTCTGTCCTTTTAATTCTTCAAATGAAAAAAAATATTTTTTTCTTTTAGTTTAAAACTCATAATCTTTTTCTCGAAAACAAAGTTTTATTAAAAAGAATCCATTCTATCATTTCGATTTATTTCGAGCTGTCAAATTATCCCCTTTTCTAATTAGAGATATGCGATTTTGTGATATATGTCATGAACATTGCGATTTTCTTTTCTTGAATTACAATATGTAATTGATTTTTAATCGCGAAATAGTAATAAATATTTTAACACTAAAAATATTCATATTAAAATATTTATTACTATATCACTCTTATTATTCCTGATCTTAAAATACATTCCAAATATCATACACATATATACAGTTACGAAACTAATTGTCCGATTATTATCTCAATTAAGCTTTTCTTCAAATGAAGAATAACCTAAAGAAATTATTGATTTAATTATTGGTGCACTGTTCGGACAATTAGTTTCATGATTATATTATATCATATCTCTTAATTATTTTAGAAACGATATATTAAAATTGTCTATACAAATGAATTATTATATTTATCTATTTAATTTATATTTATAAATTACTTTTTAGTGAGAATGTTGCTAGTATAATGAAGTTAATGTATGTTTCATAATTTTTGTTATATAATTTTATCTAACCTTTCTAATTAAAATTTTTTTTCTTATTTTTTTGATTAAAAATTTCTTTTTTCGATCTATTTTATTCTCAGATTAACATTAGGTTTATTCTTCGTGACAATGTTCATTTCAATGTGGATTTCGAACACTGCCGCTACAGCCATGATGATACCGATAATGGAAACTGTTCTCATAGAACTTGAATCGGTGAGTTTCCATCTTTTCCGAAATCTTGACTATAAGACGCGAAAAAAAATAATTTTTCAAATTTATTTATCTCAGCAAGGACTTGGAAACATGTTCATACAAAAGGAAGGAGTGACCGAAGAGGAGGGCAGGGAAATGTAATTATTTATCATTACACACATATACGCGCGCACATGCACATATGTTTCATTCTTTATTTTCTAGATATTTAATTTTTAAATACAGGATGATGCATTTTAATCAATACAATCAATTTTCTCCAAAATTTAATAATATGAAAAAATATTTCGGATAAAAGTGAAACGGTTTCGACATGGGGACATACTTTGGTCATGTTGTTGTTCCTCTAGATGGAGACATCAAAAAGATATCATCTCCACATTTTTTAATTGAATTATATGATTTTTTTAGTATGATTCCTCTAATTATTTTGCATATGAAAATATTAAGGATATCAAAAAACCAATATAGTGTTTACGAAATATTTTATTCTGATATATGCTGATATATGTTGATAAAATGTTAAATATCTTGTAAACTATTAATTATTTGATTATCGTATCGCAATACTTTTATAAATAGAATAATGAGATGAATTAATTGGTATAAAGAAAACATATAGTTGCTTAAAAAATATATACGTAGACAAAATAAATACTTTTTTAAATAAGCAACTATGTGTTTTTTTTATACCAATTGATTCGTTTCGTTATTCTGTTTATAAAAGTATTAAAGTACGAATTAAAAAATTAATACTTTTTGCAAAATGTTTAACATTTTATGTCGAAATATTAAGTCAGAAATATATCTCATAAACTCTTTGTTTTTCTACCTTAATACTTTCATATGCAAATTAATTAGAACAATTATATAAAATAATAATAACTATATAAAAAAATCATATAATTCAATTTTAAAAAGTGGTAGTAACCTTGTTATATTTTTTGTGACATTTTCACATTAGAAGAAAAACAAAATTCTCCTCGAAAACCGTTTTACTTTCATATAAAATATTTTTTTCGTATCATTAATAATGTCTGTAATTAACTGTATTAATAAACTATCCTGCATTGAAAGAAAAGATTAGTTGCTGCAGTAATTTAAATGCTATATCATATTCAGCCAATTTTGTCTTTCAGAGAGAGTGTGTATATTAATATTTACTCTATTAATTAAACTTAAATATTAATATTAAATTCCACACAAGTTCATCTATTCTATTTGTTCGATCATAGTACATATCTACGGTGCTAATTTTTCTTTCTTTTTTTTAAAGCAAAAGGCCAACGCATAGTACAATGGTATATTATCTCGTCGCGGCTTACGCATCTACTCTCGGTGGTACCGGCACTATTGTGGGAAGCGGTACCAATTTAACATTAAAGGGATTTTTAGAAAAGTATGTGCTTATCCTCAAACACAAAACAGCAATTTTATGTCAAATGTATTATTTTCAATGTCGTAAAGTAATAAGATATCTCAAGACATTTATAATACATAAAAATTATGACATACATAAAATAGATATTCATATTTACAAATTAATTCTATAAATTTTTAATTCCAGTGTGACATATTTAATTTTTTTCGATATTTATGATTTAGAAGAAATAATAATAACAATGATAAAGTTTGCTTTCATTTCCAGGCGTTTTCCTAACAGTCCCGGCATAAATTTCGCCTCTTGGATGTTATATTCGGTGCCACCCATGTTGTTAATGGGTTTGCTTACATGGTTGTGGCTGCAGGTGATGTATATGGGTCTTTTCAGACCAGAAAGCAAAGATGCTCGTGCGATAGATATTGGACAACAAGGCGAGCGTATTGCAGCGGGAGTTATTGAAAAAAGGTACAAAGAACTTGGACCAATCTCGTGGCATGAGTTCTCCGTGGGTGTCTTATTTATTTTTGTGGTGCTCTTGTGGTTCTTCAGAAGCCCTGGTTTTATGCCGGGCTGGGCTGCTTATGTTACGAACTTGTGAGTATTGATAAGAATCAGTATCATAAAATATGCATTTTCTATTTCAAAATCAACCTTCATTATGAGTTATCATGAAAATAATCAAAAGATAAGAAAAGAATAACAAAAACTATTTTACATTATACTTTTGTAATTCATAATTTCGGTAAAATTATAAGTATAATTTTCTTAAATTCATAATTTTTTAGTTTAATAAAATGTATATCTAGACATAACCCAAAATGTAATCAAAATAACAAAAAATTAAAATATGTAAAAAAAACAATATAAACATAAAAAATTATAAAATAATAAATTAAAACGAATATAAAATAATCGGAATTTTGATGTTCATAGGTCTGTTAAGGATTCGACAGCAGCCGTGTGTGTAACGATACTGTTTTTTATTATTCCGTCGAAATTGGACTTTTTATATGCATTTAGTAAAGATCCGCGTAAACGACCTACAAAAGCATCGCTTGGTTTAATAACTTGGAAAATGATAAACGAGAAAATGCATTGGAGTCTAATATTCGTCTTAGGTGGTGGGTTTGCCATCTCAGCAGGTAGTACTTCATCAGGTCTATCAGAAATGCTCGGTCATTACCTGATAGGTTTACAAAAGATTAACGTAGTAGCAATAATGCTGATTGTCTGCTTTTTTGCCGAGAACGTGACGGAATTAACAGCTAACGTGGCCGTCGCGAATATTATATTGCCCGTATTAGCGGAGATGGTGAGTATACCGAAATTAACGATAAACTTTGATATAACAGAGCTCAATTAATGATAATTTGGGAGATATTTTATCCTAACATTTTAATATAAAAATGTAAAAAAATCTCATTATATAATATAATATTATTTTTAATATTTTAATTCGCAGGATTATGAAATGGATTAATTGAAGTGAAAAAAACTATTTGCATTTTTAAAATGTATGCAATTTAGATTGTGTAATTTACATGCATTATATTTCTTAATTTATAATTTCCTTTATGAATTAAGAAATATAATGTATGTATTTTTATTTGAATCATTTTTTAAAGATAGAAAGAGATTTATTTGAATCATTTTAAATAAGAGATATTATTTATTAAAATAAATATCCTTTATATGGCATGTCTATGCAACGTCTATACTCTTGGCCACTTTTTTCTCATATATATATATCGTATTTACAATTGTTAAACTACTTATACATACTTTTATTTAAAATACTTTTCGTTGAAGACATTTGCTGATTAAAATTTACAGAAAATTTCTTGCTTACAAGACAAGATTTTACTACTTACAGTATAAGCTAGTTTCCAAGAATTATATCAGTATTTTCTTTTCCTTTTTTTTCAGTGTGTGGCTATTAAAATACATCCTTTGTATTTAATGCTGCCAGCAACTCTCTGCTGCTCCTTTTCGTTCCATCTACCAGTAGGTACTCCACCAAATGCAATTGCTAGTGCCGCGGGACACATAAAGACAAAAGATTTTATAATTGCTGGTATCGGTCCTAGCATTATCACGCTCGTTGTCACTGTAATAGCGTTTTCTACTTGGGGTAAATACGTATTTAACCTATCGGATTTCTCTGAA
This sequence comes from Acromyrmex echinatior, assembly GCF_024713525.1. Taxonomy (NCBI): domain Eukaryota; kingdom Metazoa; phylum Arthropoda; class Insecta; order Hymenoptera; family Formicidae; genus Acromyrmex; species Acromyrmex echinatior. The sequence goes on along the minus strand of NC_141858.1, from coordinate 14,835,666 downwards.
TGGGCTACGTAGCAATAGTCCATTATATTTATAATATAAATATTCTTTTATTCGGTATATTTCATTATCATTCCGCCAAAGAGCGAAGAATGATTTTCACAACGACAAGAGTACTACTCGCATTATATATATTTTATTTTCTCGTTTAATCGAGTTCATTTTCTACTTTTTTTTACAAATTCCAAATATTATATATGCAAAGTTTTAAGATAAGAAATAATTATAAAATAATCTCAATGAAAAATATAAGAGTGGAGTAACTGTAGAGTCTATAAATCGAATCATATCTTATGTATCATAAATGTTATCATACAGTATTGTTATATTAAACATAATAATGAATGTATATCTTTAGAATTTCAGATTTATGTAAAGTGTAAACGTTTTTCATAAAATAAATTTTATATCTATTACATTTATAATATCAAGTAAATTCTCAGATGAGCAATAACTTTGAGTTTATAATCATCGCCTTAGTAATTTTAGTCCCAATCAAAAGCTAATAAATATCGATATTCATATCAATAAAAAGCTAATGAATATTGATATCCATGTCACAAAAAAACAATTTATTTGTATGTACTATAGAATATTATATATTTTACGCACTGTACATTATCACTAACATTTGAAATATACAGAGAGCTTCATATCTGTTATATAAACAATATTAAAGAAAGTTCATCAAACTGTAAATGTGATTACACAACAGTAATAATGGAATAAAGCCTTTAACAATAAAGCTGAATCTTAAGAGGACTCTAAAGCCATCTGTATTGCCGAATAAACTATATAATTTTTGTATAATTACTTTTTTCTTTTTTTACAAAAAAATTCGAAAATCCTTTCCCAAAATTAAAGTATACGCATTAATACGTGTCTGTGAGATAAAGTTTATGTCGAGAACGACAAAAAATTTCGAAATTGAGATCTTTACCATTTCTTATGGTGTATTTCTCCAATATGGTGCTCTAAAACTGTCATGTTGTGACAATTTTTGTATATATAAAAAAAGTGCATTTTTCTCATTTTGTCAATTATAATTAGTTATAACATTTATATACAATTTTTTATAAATATACAACTTTACAAATATTTTCTAGAGATGTAAAAATATACATAAGAATCACTTAAAAATTTGTATATACTTGTAAGTAATAAAAGTTAACTCAGAATACGAAAAATCCATTATATGATGTCAAAAACTCATGTATATTAAGGGTTAAAATACATAATATATTTTGTACGTGGAATTAGTATGCTCATTATCATTAAAAGAATTACAAATATTTCATATCATTTGTAATAATTTTAAATCTATAATGAACAGTCATAGATTCGTAGCTTGTTTATGGACTTGATTTTTTTTTAATTTGTAATAAACTGACAGTTAATAGGCTCGTAGACCTTGATTTATTTATTTGAATTATAAATATATTAAAATTTATGTTGTAATTTTACTCACCATCCACGTTAAAATCATAACTGATGTTTTCCATTTTTTCTGCCATTTCATCAAGATTTTACGAAGAGGATGAGAAGTCAGGAAACACTTAACTCAATAAAAATGTCTCACCCTTTAATAAATTGTATTAGCGAAATTGAAAAAAATGTATCCGCAAGTTCACTAGCAAAATAAGGTTAAAACAATTTTCGAATTTTATATTTCGTTCCATTAAAAAGTAGTATAACCTACAAATGACACAGTTTAACTACAGTATCTCAAAAATGTACAAAATAAGACTTATTCGACACGCTTTTGCATGACACGAAAGAATCTAATAAAAATAAGCGTCTCTGCGCCGAGAATCGAGATATTAAGCGTAAAAGTTTACGACTATTGAGGTTAGGAAATCTATCACAGCTACGAAATATACTAATAGTCTGTTTTTCTGCACTAGACTGTTCTAGAACTCTCTTTCTCGCTTTAATTAAATATTAAACGTATATCTATCTCACTTTAAGTTCCAAAAGTGTACACTAATTCAGCCACAGAAAAGTGTACACTAGTTTAGCCACAGCCTTAGGCGGAGCTGTTCTTTTTAACTGAACTTTTTGCGCCGTTCACCTTTTCTCTTTGTCTCTTCAACGTGGAGAGAAAAGGATAAAAGATGAATCATGCAAGAACTTTAGCTAAAGAACTTAGTGCAACAAGCATGTATTATATATACATACATATATATATATATATATATATATATATATATTATGGCCGATCACATTTGTGGTCATATGCGCGTGTTTTTTTCGCTACAGTAGAGTGCGCGAAATTTGAACTTAATGTTTTTAAGCAAATAAAGTGCAATAAAATACTCGTTAAAAAAACATACTTTAAAAAGATCCTGCTCTGTCCTTGCTATGTGTGAAAAATTATTGTAAACTGGAATCATTCATTTACAAAAAAAAAAAGGAATTGACTTTGGTTTTACGAAAAAGGGAGTGCACGCTTTTATTTCTGCTAGATTCTTTCATTTCATGCAAAAAAATATATCGCGTCGAATAAGCCTAATTTTTGAGATGATATAGCTGAACTATACAATTATTTTTTTTTTTCGAGTTACTTAAATTTTAAAAGTCACGCAAATTTTTGTAAAATCAGCTATCTTTACAAACATACCTCATCGATGTATCATGTAATACACTGTACATTACCTTGCAAGGAATAGTGTTGATAACGCGGTTATGACGTAAAACATTACCATTAGTGTCATGATAATTTGTTAGCGCTGTCTGCAGCTTCGTAAATAGCTTGTAGCACTAAATAGCGCGAATGACGTTTTCCCGCACTCAATTTATGTCGCCATATATACAAGTGTCCAATAATTTTCCAACAATTGGAAAGCACCTATATATTTTTTATTTACTAGCGTTTGTGAAATTCAGTAGAAAAGGATATGATTGCGCATAGATTTATAAAATGCATGAGAAGGGGAAAAATGTAGGAAAATAAATAATATATCAATTGAAAATATATTGTGTATTTAATGTTTAACTAATATTACCAGCATAACGATCTCACATAAGTTTTGACTTTATCCGCAACACAGCCTAGTTTCATGCCTCAAAATATATTTGTGTATTATCAAACATATTTTAACATGCTTTGATTATAATATTTATATTTATTATCAATTTCTTTGTATCTTCTCTATTAATAATTATACTCATCAAATAAATTAAATATGTAAAAATTATATTTCAAAATATAAGACATTAAAATTACAAAAGCATTTATGAACGTTAGTCCATAATAACTAATTTAATAAAATAAATTTTGTTTGCATCTTACTTCTAATTTTTAAATTGCTTCTTCGCTCTTTTATGTTTCTTGAAATATCAAATTAAATATTGAAGATTAAATATGAAAATAGCAAGCAAAAAGAATAGAAAAAAGAAACTTAGGGGTAAAATATTCCTGAATTTATCAAATTAGATTTATCAAAATTATTACTCTATAACCGATAATTTCTGTGCAAAAGTGGATTGAATTTTTAGTACTTTATGTATGCATGTATGTATACACACTTTAGTTATATATTTCGTTGTATCCATTTTAGTGCATTTTTAACATTAGTGAGTGTTACCCTGCTAAGAAAGCTTGCAATTAATTGATATTCTGGCATTGTGCGCCTTCCATAAAAATGCTCCGAATGTGTTGGTTTGTATGCATTATGTCTATTGATATCGTGTTTTGTATCAACATGCGATTCATAAGACTGGAGCAAATTTTCTTTCCGTCCTTCACAAAGAACTTTTGTGGTTAAACACAAAAGCCATTGTATAATCTATACATACGATATATAAAAGCTTTGCATTAAATAATTTTGTTAATAAATACCAGATAAATGCTTTATTTAATAGATTATGTATATTTGCTGTATGTATTTACCTCATTGCTGGATGGTAGCCGTCCCTCACTTTTTTTTAGCCATAAGCTAGGTGCCCATAGATACAATTGCATTACAGTTGCCGCTAATTCACTATCGAGTCGCTATGAAAGTGTTAGAAAGAAAAGTTTTAATTTTTTTTTTCTATACAAGATTACGATTTTAAAACTAGATATTTTTGAGCAAATTGTTGCCTTTTTTTACAAACCTTATACACATTTCTTGACAATGCATTTTTTATGACAATATTGATAATAGATGGGAGACTGTCTGGTAAAGCAGGAAGCTCGTTTTCAGTATAGTTATAATTATTTAAAACAGCTTTCTCATCCTTTTTGCCATGAAATGGATTTTGCATTCCAAATATTTCGTATGCTATAGTTCCTACTGTCCAAAGATCAGCTTTAGTATAATTTATACTAGTAAAAGGACCTGGCTCTGCTGTTATCACCTCTGGTGCCATCAGTGCAATATTACCGCCTTTATCGATATCATGAGAATTGTAAGGCAGATATAACCCGTGGGTTTTATCGGCCAGACAACAACCAAAATCTGTCACAACTAGAGATGGAGAATTATCAGTCTCTTCTGACAGATCGAGTAAAATGTTGTCACTTTTCAGATCTCTAATTTGTAAACATTAATAAAAAAGAAAAGAATCTAAGATAAATCTCGTCGATTTATAGAACAAATATCATTGCATGTAATTAATATAAGATAACAATGATAGAAAGATATTCAGTCTTACCGATGTGCTACGCCATTTGCATTCATATGAGCTACTGCTTCTAAAAGCTGAGCGAGCAATAATATTGACACTCTCATATCAACATTTCGACTTGTTATATATTGTTTCAAAGTGGTGTCATATCTAAAAATAATGCGACATGTTAGATATCGTGAGAATATATTATAAGTGTAATTTTGTCTCATTAAAAAAAAATAACCTTTTCATCACCAAAAATAAACTCATATTTCTGCCTGATCCTTGAGGATTAATTCTACTTGGTAAAGCATCAGGATACATTCTCCAAGAACCAGGTAATACTGGTATCATGTCGGTAAAGACACAATACATTGCCACAATGTTTGGATGAGATGGTAGTATGACTTTATTTTCTGTTAATTTTTGCTCCCAAGTAGTCAAGTTATTATTTCTATAATGTTTCCTAGCTGGTACAGTCTCCCTATACATGGCATTTAGAATAGCAGCAGCATTGGATTCTGCATCATAATTGAACATCATTTTTATAGCTAATGGAAACTCATTTGCATCTTTTGTTTTAACTTCAATATCCATTGAATCATCTTCGTCCCACGTATTTACATATCGTGCTGCATATACAGCAGCAGAACAACCTTTAGCAATTATAGGTCCCATTACAAAATTTTGTAAAGTTACAGTATTCTCATCAGTTACAGTATGAATGATTTGATAGTCTTTAGGCATATAATTCCATTGTAATTTTGAAACTGCTTCCTGAACATAATATACTATATCTTAGATTACATTTCATAAGCTAAGAATAGTAACATAACATTTCTGTATTATATTAGTGGTAACATATTTGTGAAAAACGAGTTATATCTCAATATTTAGATCAAACTAAAATGCATTTACCCGAATTTCCCAACATACTCCTTCCAGTTCGTCATCCTTTGTCAATATCCCTGTACCTGATGCTAATGATATACCAACAAGAGCAAAAAATGGCGCAGAATCACCAAAAACAAGTCTACTTGCTGTACGTCTTCGTAAATCTGCTGCAAGACTGTTGGTTACTCTTTTCAAAATATTGTCGACAAAGATACGCCGAGCATGTGTTCCCAAATAACCAAGATGTCTTCTTGTATTCCATACATTGCCACCAGTTTGACAAAGACTGTTCTGGGATTTGTCTGTCATGAACATAAACATAAAATTGTTATATACAAATTAATTTTTATCGGATCATATGTTACTAATAGCATACAAAATATTTACAGATCAAAGATAAAGCAAAATGATGGTATATAATAGAAAATAAAATATTGACAAATCGTCCACGTTTATTACATAAAATCAGTTTACAATGATGCTATTTTATCATAAACATTCATGCTCTAATAGATAAAGTGTGCTTTCCAACAAGCGACACAAATGACAACAATTGTGACACAATGGATCATTCTATCATTATATCCTTGTTGTTTGTCAATGTTAAACAAAGATGACATGATCACTGTATCGCACTGTGTCGCTTGTTGGAAGGCACACAAAGTTATACCATATCTGAATCACAACAAGAATACATATATATATATATATATATATATATATATATATACATATTATATGCAAAATTTTAATTACTAACTAGAAGTTTCATGATCTTAAAAAGATCGTGTACTCTTAAAAGATTACGGCTGACAGCTCTATGTATAGATAATTAATTTACAATTCAATGGTATCATTTAAAAATGTAAAATATAAATATTGATACATCATAGAAATATATTTTAGAATGCTATTATTCGTGTTACAATCATCGAAGTTCATGGGGAAATTTCTCACAAAGTCAGGCATAATTTACCTATCTGTGCACCGTGTATCTTGCCGAGATGTTTATCCGTATATCTTCTCGAATGGAAGCGCTCGTTATTCCGTAATGAGCGCAATGCGATGCGACCATTTTGTATGAGACGATGAACTACTGTCCGCATTGACATTTCTCTGCTTTCTTGGGCTGAAAGAGCCCAACGGGCAAGCCCGCAAGTCAGGTACGCTTTGAAAGCGGATGACGAAGCCGTTGTGAAAGCTTCAATCTTTATGCTGTTTATTTCCTATAATTATATAATAAAACAAAAACGATACGACGCACTTATGCCTCTTATAACTATAACTGCTTAAAACACATCATGTTTTGTAATGACATATATATATATATATATATATATATATATATATAAAATATACAATATATACATAAAGTATGAAGTCTGCTTTTTATTTCTGCACCTAGACTGCACCAGAACACTAGGGACTATTCATAATTCCGTTCTTATTGTATTGGGTCATCTAAAAAGTATCCGCGGTACTTTGTCACTAGATATATGACCATCAACACACATCTAGTGACAAAAAACCGCGGATACTTTTTAGATGACCCAATATTTAAGAGAGAAACAACATTGGCTAGACATTCAGCAGAACACAGTTTTGCAACCGTTTTATACAATAATTCTCTGTTGAGATAGGATTATTCCTCGTTGATCTAAAAGCACAACCCAGCGCATAGAAAACTACCAACAGTTGCAAAATAAACTATTCTACTGAACGCAGTCATTGGCTCCACTGAATGCGCTCATTGATATCCGAATTTCTGACTGACAGTCTGATGTATATTCTGATTGGCTATCCCTTCCTAAGCGAAACAGCTGTGTTGTGTACCACTGCTTGAACAGCTGATACACGTGGCATCTGAATTTATAGCGTTTTTCTCCTCTGCACATCTAGTATCTTATTGTATTGTATATTTAATTAATTTACTTTAATATAAAATATAATGTAAAATATTGGCCGTGTTCCGATATACAGTACTGAAAATCTATAATTCGTATACCGTAGATTGTAATATATGTATATCGAAACACGGCTATTGAAAGAATTAATGTAAATGTATATGTATTTAATATGAATAAATTAAATTATTAGCACCGACGAGATACTATTGATGTGTGTTGATGGTCATATATCTAGTGACAAAGTACCGCGGATACTTTTTAGATGACCCAATATTAAAGACCGTCAATCCTGGGAAAATTTTCGATAATATAAAAAGGGCTCGGAGGTAATTGAAGAACGCTGACATTATAATTAATATAAATTTACTTTATTATTAATATTGGAGTCTTAATTCGTAGGAAATCAACCAATCACAATCAAATATAAGGAGAATACCTGAATTAGTCAGTTCCCGACGACTTCTATGTAGAGGACCCTTTATTAATCCTTATCGATATTATATTAGTCAATGCAAGTGAAATAGAAACGTAATTGGGCATCAGACTCAACAGGTGACTCTGCTTGCAAGATATGTGAATCTTCTATTCTTTCCAATCTTCTTTGGTCATTGTATTCTTTGGTATTTGTATATCGAATGTAGTTATGCGATTCTTTGACAAGTTTCATATATAGGATATTACTCATCGATCGTTTCGTGAATCATCCAGTCGGAATGAACAGAGTGAAGAAAAGACGAGTTACATCCTGTGTGCAAAATTCACGAAAAAGATCTTTACAAAATCGAGTGCAATCGATCAGAATTTGACGAGATTATCTCGCTGATTTTGATAAGAATTTGAACTTGATAAGATCAAATTTTACTGTGTGAAAAATAATCAGTCAGTGTGACTAACTTTACAATTAGTTACGTGGCAATATTGAATTACGTGCTGCATTTCTCGGCCGAAAACAAAGTTATATTTGCGCAAATTGTGAAAAACGGATTTTCGTTTTTTGTCACGCACTTCGTTTTATTCGCGTTTCGTGCAACATATATTTCGGAAACAATAAACATTCCATATTTACGCAGTAAGTGCATTTCTTCTCTGAAAATTGAATATCGGAGCGTTCGATAAGTCCAACCCTTATCGATTTCATCTTCTGATTGAACAAAATAAACAAGACGTTTGAATTCACTTAATCAATGGTGATAATTTCACTGGATAACGCAAGACGATAAAAAAACGAAGCTCTTATACTCGCATCTTCACAAACTCTGACACATAAATTACGGATATTCACGTGAAATATTTTATTTCATTTTGTTCGTTCGTTCGTTCATTTTGAAACATCATTATGGATTGCGAGATACCTCGCGACTTGCAGATGTCTCATCTACGGGCGATTCAAAAAATACCGGGCAATACCGCTAATGAGAAATTACGTTGGATCGGAAGATTGACTTTGCATCAGACGACTAAAGATCTTGAACAATTTCCGCCAGAATTACTACCTATATTGCATGTAGAAACTGCCATCAAGAAGAAAAAGTACGAGGATATAACATCGGCGCTCAAATGCGAAGACTCGACAATAATAAACCGGGCACTTAAAGCCTTCTGGTTTTTCGATGGCAGCCACAAGAAGATCATTAACGTCAGGTATTTCTGCGAACATCTATTCCCTTACGTTTCTATAAACACAAGAACACGTATTGTGCTAACACTCGCGCATCAATTGTTCGGGAAGGATCCAATTTTCGCGCAGGAAATATTTACAGAAGTGGTATCTATTTACGGGATTCAAACCGCTTATCCATTGATCATAGCTTGCGACGAGACTTTCGTTTATAAAATGATCGTGGAGAAGGAATTCGTGTTGCCTGTTAAAATTGTTACAAAGATCTTCTATAGAAATCCGGATTTGGTAGTTCGTTTTCTCAAATTATTGAAACCTCGTGAACTAAACGAGACTGAGCGCACTCCATTCGCAATCGGCATCGATGAATACAAATCTTTCCTCCCTAAATTAATAAAGAAACGACTGGAGGCTTTCGTGGAACTGTGTGAGATTCACGAGACTCCGGATATTATTTTGAGCAATACGTGCGCCGAAATATTTCTGAAGAAAGCTCAGCAACACCTGATACAAAAGCCACTTGTATATATCCGCATGTTACCATTCAAAAAAATTAATGAGGATTTAATGGAAAGAATATTTCCTGGTTTACTGCCCGCGGAAATGTCTTCTTTTAATACAGATAATATGCTTGATTACTTGAAACATTATCCACGTGATAAACAATACGATCTGCTCCGTAAGTCATACAAGGATAAATATGATGCCGATTTTCTCAACGAGACAAAAAATGTCACGCCTGCCTTATTACAATTATTACCTACCGAGGAACGGATCAAACAGGCTAGAATTAAAATCGAGAAGCAGAACTTAGAGGAGGATCATTATAAAGATATGATGGAATACAAAACAGTTTGGATTTGTTATTTACCTGTTAACGAAGTTATACCAATTATCAAAGAAAAATTAAATAAAACTAAAGATGAAACAGATAGAATTGGTCTCCTTTCGCAAATGATTTATGCTTGTAATGTTAATAAAGATGATGACGCGTTGTTCGATACCTTGACATATTTTTTAAAAAGACATAAAAACGAAAATTCTTGGGTATTCCAACAAATATTCAATCAACTTTTACGAATATACGATTTACCTTATTTAAATGAAAAGCAGATTTCTGTTATACTAGACATCGTTCGATTGTTTTATGTAAAAAATGAATTCGTGCCGGAAGAAATGCTCTTGGCTATAATACATTTTAAACTTATACACAATATGCCAATCGAGGAGTTGATCGATATATTTCTAAAGAACAATCGATGGTACATAAATTTTAATGTACTCAAAGAATATCCACAGTATGAGAGGCAATGTCTCGTAACTTTCGCAAATCAAATTGAAAAGAAATCTTTTCAAGAGGATGAAAAACAATATATTTTCTGCCAATTTTTGATAGCAATATATGATTTTAACAACAGGAGTAAAAAATCGTGCATTAAAATAGAAGAAATGACAGTTAGGGATTATCCTTGGTTAATGGATTTTATTCACGAAGTAATACGTGTAAAAGATTCTTGGAACGTGAGAAATATATTACAGAAGAATGAACCAGAACTGTACTGCAGTTTGTTTTCTTCAAACATCGCGAATGTAACATCAGGCGCAGCACTCGCTCTATTGAAACGAGATTTACAAAACATACTTGACAATTGGGAAAAATATTTGGAAGATTGCATGAAGAACTACCATTCAAAACATGTACAACACTTCGTCAAGGCCACGCGATGGTACAAAGATTTACCCATTAAATTTGCTGAACGTTGCATGAAGTATGTGTACGATAAAAGTACAGATGAAATATCATCTAGTCTAGTTATCTTGGCTCTTTTACTTCACGGTGATGAGTTGACAAAACTAATCGATCCTCTCACACCCACAGAAACAGCGATAAATATCGATCATCCAAATGCCAAAGATAACTATAAAATCATACAAAATTTACCATTGAGCATGAGACTTTCCAATCCACCAATATCTCTGGATCTCGTAGTTAGATTGTGTGTAGGAGATTACTTGTCAATAGCTTTGATGACACTAACAAACGTAAGTAGGCGAACTTCTTCGCCTAAAGTTATATCAGTCGCACAAAAGTTGATGAGTATGCGTGTAAGTACACGTAAACACGGAGTTAGGCTGATGTACTTAATAGCTACTATGCATGAGCTTATAGACTTTCTCCAGAAAACATGGGCAATCGAGAATCATCATTCAGTACGACAAGTTTTATTCGAGACATTCCAGAAATGTTTTCTCACAAAACCAAGTCCCGAAACTTGGTCCCTATATTGTCAAACTATGTCGACGTTGAGTCTCAATGACGAAGCATTGCTTTTGGATATAAAGCTGTTTCCCGAGATCCCCAATGAATACGTCGTAAGATATCTCGATCTATGGCTCAAAACGATAGACGATTTTCAAAGAATGGGACTGAATGATCAGAAAACAAACAAATACATTGTCAATTTCTTAGCGACGCTTACTGTATCTATTTTCAATCTTTTATCTGAAGAATTTGCTGAAAATATACTTCGAAGATTTTTATTCCATATGGATAATAATGTATCCTGGGCAGCAAGACATTTTACAATATCGTATATTTTATTAGAGGATAAGGATAAATATGCAGCACGCATCAAAGTATTCGCCGATGTCTTCCGTAACGCAGTGATAACTTATTGGAATGTGCCCCATCCTAAAAAAATATACTTTTATCCAATCAACAAAGCCGTGCGTTTATTCATAGATGATTTCATTAGTAGCTACATTAATAAATTCTGCTTTAATAAATCTATTAATCCGGAAATTATCGATAACATGCAAATGATATTTTTATCTGTCTTATCACCTAGACAGGACGCGAAGTCTTATTTATTGTTGATATACGCCAAGAAGTTGCAAGAATGCACAACCAATAACTCCTTTGGTCTGAAACTCGGTCAGCAGTTGCATGAATTAACCGATATTTTCTCATCGCTATTAGTCTTGTTTATGGCTGAGATTCTCGAGTACTTCCTAAGCAAAGTATATAAACGTTCCAATTTGGAAGAAGTCAAGCTTAGTGTCATAGAAGGCCTCATTGAAGCTGGTAATACGGATTCCTGTTTTATGGCTGTAACAATGTTACCATCGACGATCCAAACGAAACACGTAGCAAGATACAATCAAATCATTGAAAAGTTACGAGAAATGCATGAGGAGCTTGCTACCATGACCGTTTTATGCAATCATTTAAATGAAACGGACTTGGAAATAACTTAAACGAATCGAGTAAGTTATATATTGTTGTATATTCTCCGCGATATTTTGTTGCGATAAATAACGTTTTGTTATTATAATATGATGATTGAATCCTTTTATGATTGAAAACCTTTATACATGTTAAACTATTAATGCATATATCTTTAATAGAAGTCATTGAATTTTTATAGAAAAAAATATTTTAAATAGAATAATTATTGAATATTTTCTATTTTACAGGAGTCTAAAGTTATTTTCATTCTTTTTCAGAAAATTATTTAAAATGCTTCTTGAAGAAATGAATATTATAAGAGCTGTTAGTTCGATGGATAAAATAAATGCATATTTTTACAGCAATTATACATGAATATAAAAGTGTGTAAATTATACATTAAAGATTTATAATTATACATTAAAGTATAAATAAATATATTTTGAAATATAGTATAAGTACCTTGTATAGCATATATCCATTTTAATTATAAATTATTTAATATGCTTCAATACATTATTTATTTTAATTGTTCAAAATACAGCTAACACAGACAGTTTTTGCAGATTTGGCGTACGTGCGACATGCGGATTGGAAGCTTCTAGAAGGATTCCAAGCGTCTTTAGAGGTTTCCAAAACACAAACTTGGCCATCACCTCGCCAATAAAGTCGAAAAACATAAGCTAAGCCGCATGTCAAACGTACACAAATCTCAACCGCTATAACTAACTCAGCAAGCTAACTCAGATCGATCGCAGCGCACGCGCGTTCGCATGACGCAAAACGCGTAATATGCGTATATCCCAATCAGGATTTCAGATTTAGCGGGCGCGCATGGCAATAGCGTACCGCTTGGCTTACCGCGCGTGCACACACACCACTATTAAATACCTAAATTTTATAAAATAAAAAAATAATTATAGATAAATATTTAATTAAATAATTTCAATTATTGAAAATAATGTTAAATAATATATAATTAAAAATAAAAATAATAAAATCACATAATTTATTATCGATCCAGATTGATATCTGGAATTGATAAATAGGAAATGATATAAGCAAATATAATAGTCTACGTCTTATTTTTTATGAAGTTAATAGCATTTTAAACAATCAGGTACATCTGATATTAATTTTTAATCTTGTGCATCTAATGATAATGCAATCATCGAATTTTATCAAATTTTTATATTTTTATAAAAAAAATTTATTGTAAAGTATTTTACATTCATTATATATTTACAATTATTATAAAGATTAAATTTCGATATTTTTACAAGTTCATATTTATATATGTTTGCAAAATCTATCAAGTTTTCTAAATCGTATCATAAGATAAGATTGATACTCGACAATAATAAAACTAATAATATTGATATGAATACAAATGACAAGTGCAATAATATATTTGAACCAATTTTATTTTGATGCCATTTGTCTTTTCATTATTGTTATTTAATAATTATAAAATTTTTTTTTTCAATAAATCATTCAAAATTAGGTATTTAAAATTTAATTATCAAATATTAGTTAATAATTTCTTTTATTAATCTATATTTTTATATACCACGAATTTAACCAGCTTACACAGTTTTATCAAATGTGAATGTACCAGTCTATGCAGAATGTGTACCAATGCATAATATCGTCACATACAGTAAGTGAATCGCAGCCTACCAGCATCGGAATAATCATATAAGTTTTTTTAAAAATAATAATGAGAGCATCCCATTTGATTACGTTGTGATTGACCTTCAAGTGCTGTGAGTGGCTGGTGATCAATCACAACAAATAGACGCCAATCGAAAATAATCATTCAATAATTATTCAATAAATGTCAAATATTATTTTTGAAAAACAATTAAATATAAATAACTCGGAAATCTAAAGGAAATTAATTAAGATATAATATTACTACATCTTCATTTATAATTTTTATAATATTTAAAATATTTAGAATAACATTTATTGAATAATATGACGAAAAAAATCTTGCATAAAAATTATAGTCTGCTATTACGTAGATATATATTTGCAAAAATAGATTGACCTTTTCTAAAATATTGATAAACATTTGCGCAATTTATTATATTATAATTTCAAAATAGAATTTCAGCAAAAACTGTAACGGCGAATCATCTTAGTGATATATTTGCAAAATTAAATTAAAAAATTTAATTTTTTTTCAATAATTGAAAAAAATATTTTACCTGTTTCATATTTAAAATGTTTAGAAATATATAATTAAACTTTATATATTTAAGAAAATGCAAAATTCTTAAATTATATTATAGAAATATTGCAACATGAAATATTACACAATGAAATATTACAGTATGGTAAAATTTTAAATGTAACGATTTTTGAAATAATTCCAGACAAAATAAACTTTCAAGGGACGTTTTTTTGTGATTCAAAAACAATTATTGAATTATTTCAATTTTAAGTAATTCATCTTTAAGTAGGTGGCTTTAACATAGGAGATTCGCCTTTTTTTGGACTTGAATTTATTTCTTGTTGCTCCAATCTACGATGTCTTAACATTGTAGATATTACTCCATTAAAGCTAGCAATTTTTTTCTTGGCACTACCTTTTGGAGTACTTTCGCCAATTCTCCGAACAGGTAATCTTGGTAATGACATTTCATCCATAAAATCAAAGTCAGACTTTTCTTCAGTTCTGTACAGATAATGTCAATATATACAAATAAAATAAAAATAATTAAAAATTACTGCTGAAAACTTACTTATATTCTGGAGATTCAAGCTCCTGTTGTAAATTGTTTGAAGGAACAGGGGAAGGCCCTCGTCTACCAGGACACTTCCATTCAAGTTCTAGAATACAATTATTTACTTCCAAACCTTCAATTAATGAGAGCATCTCTTCAGCCTTTATATTCCATTTATGCTATACAAATAAAAAAATATAAAAGATATTTATTGCAAATTAAGACGAAAAAGTTTTAAATGTAAGCTTAGACATTTATTAGTAAGTAGTAAAAAAACAATCAATTAGATGTATATGTGTAAAAGAATCTTTTATAAAATTATATAGATTATACATAATGAGGATTTGGTTAAAGATTGACATATCAAATAAATATGATTCTATTTCACCTTTTCATCCATTTCATATTTTTCATCATCTGAACACTCTACAAACCAATCTTCTTCAGTGCGTTCCATTTTCTTTGGTAAATGTTAAGAAGACTCCGTCAACCTTAAATTTTGATAAAAATACACTGAATCGATGCGTTTTCGCGTAAAAATAAAGATTTAATAAGAAAAAATGTGTCGCTTTATTCCGTAAATCGAAATATTAATCATTAATCATTAAATTATTAGTTGACAACTATTCAGAGGTTAGGACAACAGTCACAGCCGCGAAATATCGCAATGCGAGCATGCGCTGCGGTCATATTTTCATGCATGGTGGAAGTTACTAGTTAATAATACGCGTATCAGCGCGTATCCAGTCAGCCGTCTCATAAGCCGAAATTTACAACGGAACAGCGCGATCAATCATAACTCTGCTTTCTTTTCTACGATTGTGATTAGTCTGTTTCGTTTCGCTGTAAATTTTCGCTCATGGGACGGCAGCCTCAAGTGTTCGATGTAAACTAGGGAGTACGATGCTGCAAACGCTTTGAAGCGTTTTTTAACTGGTCAGTTCGTAAAATTCTTTCTTCTAATTGGTCCCTCAAATGCTTCAAAACATTTGTAGCGAGACTTTAACTACAGTCTAGGACTTGAATTCTATGCTCGCTTTTCGTGGTACTTGGTAGTTCATGCTTGATGCTTTGACTTATTTCGAATGAAAATATCGAGTGAACAAGTTTTGATAAAAATCGCGATGCAATTTGTTGCATCTATATAAATATTCGAAACATATTTCTTGAAAATCGTATATTTATGACAGAGTGTTTTATAAAGAAAGTTTTAACATTTTTTAAATAAATATTCAAATAATACTGATTGCATTGCTTATCACATTTTTTTTTCTAACTTGTTTATATGTTCTGAAAAATAACTTTTAAAATGAATATTTTCATTTTTTAGGTAAAATGTTGAGGAAAAAACCAATTCGAACTTATCAGAGAAAACCTACAAAGAAACCTTTTATGAATTCATTGACATCTGCTATATCAAGTGAAAAATATTTTGTGGAAAACAGTCGTTTTAAAAATGAACTGTTTAATGATTCTTTAAATTATGATCCATTCGAAACGACATTTGACAGACTTGCCAAAGAAGTAGTGTAAGAAAAATTTGTAATAAGTAGATTGAACATGTTCATTTTTCATTGATTTATCTTTGTTTATATTTTATATGAATTTACTTTATTTTTGTGTGTTATATTGAAGATTTTATATGTTTATATATGTATATTTAACCCTAAATTTATATATATTTTGACACAGAGTACCTCCTATGCCATTGGATACAAATCAAAACGATTCATGGAAAAACAGTAGCAGTGATGATAATATTACCGATGCAACAAGTCTAAAATCTGAACATATAACTTCTGATCTTTTTATACACAATAGTACACCTAGTTCAACAAATGTTAGCCATAAATCGGCTCGTAAATGCAGGAAACAAAAAAAATCTGAATCAGAAGTTATTTCTATAGAAATGTTGTCTAAAAAAACAAAAAAAATGTCAGTTAAAGATAAAACATACTTAGGAAAAGCACAGGTATGTCCAGTTTTTTTTTAAATAAATGATTGAATTTATTTTTAATTGTATGTATTAATAACTAGGGACAGAAGAGACAAGCAAACAAGATAAAAAAAAAGAAAAAGCTAAAAAATAAGTCTAAGCCTAGTCGCGTATGCATTGAACAAATCTCTCATATAAATCCTAATGCTCTAGATAATTTGGAAGATATCTCATATAAAAACGATATTTTATGCAGTGATACCCATGAATCTTTGCTACAAAATGTTTTAAAGATTGACAAAATAATTATATCACAAAATCAATCAATTACAATTAATGAATCCATTGCTGATGTTAAGCATATAGGAAACTATCAACAAACCATCAAACCATGTTTTGTTAAATTAAATGCTTTTACTGTGCAAAATTACATATTGAATCATAAAAAGTTTCTAGAAAATAAGCAAGATATATTGAATGATACAAAATTCTTGTTACAAGATACTTTACAAACTAAGAAAAATATTTCTAAAGTACAAAATACTGTTTCGCAATCAATCTCAATTGAACATAATGAGTTGGCTGACTTTAAACATATGTCAGTTAAACATTGTTCTGTAGCATTGTACAATAATATTGTTAAAGATCAGCATGTATTAGGAAGTAAAAGAAACATGAAAGATACTATCAATATAAAAGATATATCAAACATATCACATTTGGTTTTATATAACTCATCTGAAATTACTCCAAACTGCAACAAAAGTATTGAACTTACATCATGTGATACGAAGAAAGAAAGAGATCTAATAAAAAATAGTTTTGTAAAAGTGGAAAGATTAGAAATAGGAGAGTTTGCAAAAGAAAATAATACAGTATTTGAAAAAAAGCCTAACATATTTTCTAGCACTCCTTTTAGCAAACGAGTCAAACCTAGTTTAGTAGTATTATCTCCCATTAAGTCTAATATTTATAACAAATCACATTGGAGTCAAGAAGGTTCATTAGTAACTACAGAAGAAGATATTTCCGACATTGATCAGAAAATTTCTCATTCTTTGTTTACGATATCGGAAGATTCTAAACTCAAGTCCACAGATGTACAGCAAACACAAATTTTATTGTCCCAGAAATCACAAACTACAGATTCTGTTGTTAAAAATGGAGTAATGTCTTACAAGAATGATGTTCATGCAGCTGTTACTCAAAAATATAATACAGAATGTGATGTTAAAACGGAAATTCCGTATTTATTAAATATGTCTACTTATCAATCCCGATCATTATTTGATGATACAACATATAGTCACAATCATTCGCCGAAAGATACAAATGAAGATAAAATAAAAAAGAAACGTTCTGATATGCATAAATTTATAGAAACTGTAGACTCATCCATCGATTTATGTTTAAAACAAAAGCAATTATCAAGTAATAATAAAGCTGATGCAAACTCATTATGTATATCACCTTCCAAAGTATGTTCAACATTCAAAGATTTAGATAATAATATGCAAAAAAATAAATTTCAAGAAAATCATGATATAACAGAAATAAATATAATAGAAGCAATTCATGAGAGTCTTAAAGATAAAACTGCTAACATTAATAAACACAGTTTATTTGATAAAAGCCAAGATAATATTAACATGGATGCTCGTGTGCTGCTTACACGATTACATGATCCGATTAGAATAGGAAGAAGAATGCAATATCCTAAATGGCATTTAAGCATGTCAAATATTTCCGATAGTGTAAATAATGAAGCTGTACAATCGAACAATGAAGTTCACTATATAACAATTGACAAAGACCTTTCTAATGTTCAATCAACACATAATTTTGAGCATTCTAAGAATGCAAATTTGTCTCGCGATCATTTTGAATCCTTCATGACTCAACCATATAGTGATACAAATGAACAAATGGATCAATCTGTTTTTTTAAAACCGGGCAAGTATTGGGCTAGATCTTTGTCAATATTAAATAATATAAACGATGAATCTAATTTAGACAAATTAAGTATTGGAAAGGGGAAAAAATGGAGATACAGTGTCAGAAATATACTGGATATGCAAAAACAAGGTATATTTAATATCATTTTTTTATTTCTTGTTTCTTTACACCAATTGATTCATCTTTTTGGTCTCTGTATAAAAATATTAAAGTATAATAACTTAAAAAATTAATAGTTTATGAGATTCTTATCTTGCAAAGATAAAATGATAGATTAAAATATGACAATCTGTATGTTTTTTGTGCAAATACTGAAGGGTCATCAGTTAAGGCATTAAAATTTTGTATAAATATTAATATTTGTAATTTGCTTGAAAAACAATTGAAGATAACTTGTTAAACAAAATTGTTATTTAGAAGCACTAACCAATAACATCTTATAAACAAATATAATAAGAGATCTTAAATGATTTTTATATTTAATTTTTACATTTTGATGCTGTTTTTTACATTGTATAATTTTTAAAGTGATAATATTTCAAGATTTGATACATTTTTATAATAATGAGATTGAACAAATATAAAAAAAAGTTTTGATACTTACATTTAAAGTCTTTACTAAATGGGTAAGCTTTGTAGTATTTATAATCTGATAATATTATATAATGTGTATGTAGTGGCAGACAATATTAAAATTATAATAATCGTTATGTGCAGGAATTTTCCAAAGTTGTTTGAAAAAGGATAAAGATGATACAAATTTATCTAGCGGTAAGCTTAACATATCAAACGCATCATCGTTTAACAGTAACAAATGTAAAGAATTTGATTTAGCGAGTTATCCTAGATTTTCTAAAAGAATCTCAGTAAGAGTTGTGCTTAATAGTACAAATACTAAGTGTGAAATCAAAGACACACCATTTCTTGAGGCATTTGGAATAACTGCAAAAAAATCTTCAAACTCGAAATTATCATGTAAGTATTTTTAATCACATATTACTGTACACAATTTATTCGTTTTACAGCATTACATTTTTACATATTACACAGAATGTTATATTAATAATTAGTACAAATTAAATAAATATTTACAGACTGGGAAAAATCATTGATACATAACAATCAAATTATCAGTAATCATTTCAGTATTGCAAGAGATGTTGTTTTACAGAGATGTTCACAAAACTGTTATATTCCTTTTGAAGATTGTTTTCCAGATTTGTATGCAGATCTTAGTATATATTTATACAAATGGTTTTAATTAATGTAAATATATATAAATTGTAAATATATATAAATTGTAACATTAATTACTCTGTTCTTAGGTATTTGGAACATTGCTATAAAATAGGCGAAGGTGTTTATGGAGAAGTTTTTCTTCATGAATGTGAGGGTAAAAAATCTGTTATAAAAATTATTCCTATAGAAAATGAACAGTTAGTCAATGGTGAACCACAAAAGAAATTTAATGAAATATTGTCAGAAATTGTGATTGCAAAGTGAGTTAATTAATCAATTGTATGCACATATTGATGACATTGTTGACAAAAATTATGAAAGAAGATATTTGCAGGGAATTGGATAATCTAAAATTAAATGATACCTATAAAACTAATGGATTTGTAGAAGTTAAAAATATCAGCTGTATTATAGGAAAATATCCAGAAAAGCTCTTAGAACTTTGGAATATTTATGACAATCACAAAACGTCCGATAATGATTGTCCATCGATGTTTGATGAAAATCAATTGTACATTGCTCTTGAACTGAGTCACGGTGGGGAAGATCTTGAAGCCTTTGTATTTCAAACTGCAGAGGAGGCTTGCGCTCTATTTTTACAGGTTAATTGTTTATCATCAATATATCAAATAACAACAATGTTTGATAAATTATCCATCATGAATTATCCTGTTTATAAATTTTTGTATTTTATAGACTGCATTGGCCTTAGCAGTTGCAGAAAAAGCACTTGAATTTGAACATAGAGATTTACATTGGGGTAATGTATTAATATCAAGAACAAAAGAACAATATATATATTATAATCTCGGAGGGAGAGAGATCAAGTTTCCTAGTGAAGGTGTAAAGGTTTGTTCTACGAAAAATATTTTAAATATTATTACAACTTTTTTTTATGTAAATTTATAATCTTATTAAATTTTTCTCAAGGTATCTATAATAGATTTTACGCTATCGAGGATGTTATACCAAGGATGTTGTATATATAATGATCTTGCACTAGATCCAGCTTTATTTACTGCTCATGGTGAATATCAATTTGACATTTATCGTCTTATGCGCGACAAAATTCAGTAAGTCACATACATTTTTTATTTCTTACCTTTTTCTTATATACTGTTTATTTGTACTTCCATCATATGTGCAGGAATGATTGGCGAAAATTTGAACCATATACGAATGTTTTGTGGTTGCATTACATTTTGGATAAAATGATTACTGCGGTAAGATACAAAAAGAAAAACTTGAAAGTTCACAAGCACGCTATTATTAGATTAAAAGAATTTAAAGATATAATTTTAAACTACAATAGTGCATACGACTTTGTAATCAATTCTAATAGCGTCGTGTAACTATGGCTGTGGTCAAAGTCTTGCTACAAACGCTTTGAAGTGTTTAATGGACCAATTAGAAAAAAGAATTTTGCAAACTGACCAATTAAAAAATGCTTCAAAGCATTTGTAGCATCGCGTTGACTATATCTTATGATGCAAGCCTTTATGAAATGTCTCTATAATAAATCAAATTTTTTGAAATTTTCTAGATATTCTGTTATATATTTAGCTTAAGTATAGTTATATATACAAATAATTATTAAATTATTCTAATATTAAAATAAGAAAATTATGATATTGATATGACTCGTTTTGATATTTTACATACATATTATATAATAATTTACGATTAAAATTAATTCACATTCTTTGTTTCTTTTTTCAACTTCATATCTTCACATAGAATATAGACATAAGAAATATATTTTTCCATACTATAGTAATAAATATATATAATACTTTTGGAATGTTTTTTTTTTAAGATTATTATTTTTTATATAATAGATTAATATCAACTTGTATATAATTTTCTGTTTTTAATTCTTAATGAGATTACATTATAGATTTATGTGAATTAATTATAGAAATTATACGAAATTCAATATAAATTTTACGTTCTTTTCATTATATTTCTGCTAATTAAAGCCGGTATTTCTATTTGTGACTTCATAACTTACTTGTTTTAAATTTATTTCAATTTCTTTGATATAATGCATTTAATACATTCAATGAAAACTCTGTTTAAAACATTTAAATTATGTAAAATTAAATTGGATGTAAAGAAAGAACGCTGTTTTATTGCTTTAATCATTAAATGTACCATATATGCTAATGTACAATATATTCTTTGCTCTCTTCCTGTTTCTTGCTTTTTATATCATACTTTTTTCTTCTTTGCGACATTTTATGGACACACAAGTTTCTTTTCATATGTATATTCTTGTCTTTTCCTTTCCTTTTGAAGTTCAACTTTTACATCGAGCGAAAACTTAGATAAGAGGCAAAAAAAAAAACAAAATAGTAAAAAGTGGTAAAAAATAAGAAACAGGAAATCAAAAACATAATTGTAGATTAGGCTTAGATATTGATAAACTTCTTCAACAATAAAATTGTGATACAAAATGATGTACCGGACAAATGGGGCAAATTTATAAAGTGGCGGCAAAATTTTTCGCCGATCGTAGCGACTATCACCGCTAACAAAATTCATTACAATTAAAAGGATTAAAATTGCGGTAATAGTCGCTACGTGTGGATGTACGATCGACGAAAAATTCGAAATTATCTGCTTTAATAAGGAAGATGAAACATTAATTCAGACTCAATTTCGATATTAATAAATATACATCGATGTTATTATTGTTTATATTTATCTTTATGTCCGCGGCACATCCCTCCCTTTCGCTTAACAAAATAAAAGAAATGTATAAAATTCTTGGCAATTGAATTAATCAAAGTTAAATTTACTCTGAATATATTGCTTTGAAAATCCAAAATCAAAATTGAGTTATTTGCGCTGTCATTTACATTATAGGAAAAATTCATTCAACTATACTCATTGGTAACAGTAATGTTACTTCCTGGCAACAATAATATATATTTTGTACAATAATTTAACAAAATTTATAAAATATCTTTCAACGGGGTTTTTTTACTACTTTATATACTAAAATCGAGACATTTAACGAAAAAGTGAGAGAAGCTGAAATCGGCATCTTTTCTTAGAATTTTTCATATATGTGATATATTTTCATATATTGGGTGGATTCATATAATCGTTCAGTTTTTGAAGGCTAAAATGAAACAAGTTTTTTTCATACAAAGAATGAATTTTAATCAATGATATATTCTCCGTTTTTGTTAATGACCTCTTGCCATCTTTTCAACAATTTCATTATTCCGCTCTCATAGAAGGTCTGGGGCTTAGAGGCGAAAAACCGGTCAAGGTACGTTTTCACAGCTGTCTGATCAGCGAACGATTTCCCGTTGAGGGAGTTTTGCAGGGACCGGAACAAGTGGTAGTCGGATGGCGCAAGGTCTGGTGAATACGGTGGGTGGGGCAAAACATCCCAGCCAAGTTGCACTAATTTTTGCTGAGTGATTTTTGCAGTGTGGAGTCTGGTGTTGTCATGGTGGAATATGACACCTTTGCGATTGACCAGTTCTGGACGTTTCTGTCGCAATGCTTGATTCAATTTCGTTAGCTGCGTGCAGTAGACCTTCGAATCGATCGTTTTTCCCTGAGGAAGCAGCTCGTAAAACAGCACACCACGATGATCCCACCATATGGATAGCAAAATCTTCTTCGGATGCAGGCCGGCCTTCGGGGTGGCATTCGGCGGCTTGCCAGTGGTTCCCCATGATCTCTTGCGCACTATGTTGTCGTAGATGATCCACTTTTCGTCGCCAGTCACTATTCGTATGAGAAACGGATCGCTTTCGTGCCGCTTCAGAAGTGAATTACAGATGGACATACGGTTGGCCAGGTTCTCCTCGGTCAGCTTGTGCGGCACCCAAACATCGAGGCTGGACACGTAACCAAGCTGTTGCAAATGCCTTTGAACGGTTCCATAACCTATTTTAAGTGTCTTCGCAATCTCTCGCACCTTTAGTGTCCGGTCTTGCTCAACCAGTGCCTTGATATCATTCGAATCAACCTCGGTGGGCCGACCGCTGCGGGGTCCATCTTCAAGACTCGTATCTCCGGAACGAAATTTGACAAACCATTTCTGAGCGGTACGTTCTGTTAAGGCATCGTCCCCGTATACGCCGCATATCTTTCGGTGGGCCTCCGCAGCTCGCTTGCCTTTCTTGAAGTAATAAAGTAAAATATGCCGAAAATGCACCTTATTCTCCGACATGTTCACAGGCTTGTAATACAAACAAAACTAATGCCAATGAAACCAAATTTGACAGATAAAAAGAGCGGACTGTCACCTTTCCAAAACATATTTGGATTGCCCGATTAGGCAACCAGAACCGGAGATATTCGGAAAAAATTGGCACTACTAACAAAAACCGAACGATTATATGGATCCACCCAATATCTGAAATATTCTAAGGTTTCTTAGTCTATAATATTTGAAAAGAGAACTTTAAACTTTTCAGATTTCACAAGATTTCATCAGAAATTATAAAATGAGAAATCTTGTATCCAATAAAAAATTTTTCATGCGTGAAATTAACGTTAAAATGATATTAAAATGAATTAGAAATGATTAAAAAATGACTTTTAATGATCATTTCGGATCATACGTCATTTTGATATCATAATGACTTATTCTGCTTGAGTATAAATATAATATG
Organism: Acromyrmex echinatior; assembly: GCF_024713525.1. Lineage (NCBI taxonomy): Eukaryota > Metazoa > Arthropoda > Insecta > Hymenoptera > Formicidae > Acromyrmex > Acromyrmex echinatior. The sequence continues at coordinate 14,810,925 of NC_141858.1, read as the reverse complement.
TATAAATATACATAAACGTATAAATTTCATAAACATATTATAATTATATGTATTGGGTGGATCCATATATTCGTTCGGTTTTTGAAGGTAAAATGAAACAAGTTTTTTTCATACAAAGAATGAATTTTAATCAATGATATGATTCTCTGTTTTTGCACTACTAACAAAAACCGAACGAATATATGGATCCACCCAATATATGAAATATGTCCATACATATACATATGTCCAAACATTTTTTTTCTTTTCTATAATTATATATTTATAATAAAAATAGTAACAATAATGAGAAAATATTAAAAATAATTAAAAGAATAATTTTCGCATTATATAATATTTGTTTTAGAAAAAAAATCGAGTTTAGAAAAATATAAAAGAATTGCTCATATATATATATATATATATATATATATATATAATTATTTAACATTAAAATAAACAACAAGAATGGAGTGATACCTGAGTGGTACTCGAATGAGAATTTGAACTTAATTAGCATGTAACTTAATTAGCATGTCAGCATGGAATAGAATCAGAAAATTATGGAAATAGTATGGAATACAAAAAAATCAAAAATTCATGAACATAATAGCATGGAACAAAACCATAAATGTGCAGAAACCGTAACATTATCCATCGGAATATGACTACGTAGTAATGCGCATTTTGTCCACGTAGAGGCGCTGATGGATGAAAACAGATGGAAATCAAGAATCATCAATGGATGTCCCTTTCAAAACTTCTCTATAATAAATAACAGCTGAACAGCAATTCGAGACTGTTCGAGACTATTGAAAACTATTCGAATGTACATTACAGATTACAGTTTCAAGAAGGAAGATACAACTTGTATTCGTATTGATTAAATACATGTTAAATGATGGCAAATAATAACAAGAGTTCCTTTATTACTGTACCTGGCTTCTGTCCGGATTGTGGTTCAATTTTACCTTTGCTTGGAGAGAAAGGAGGAGTTACATGTTACACATGCAAAAGAGAATGGGATGCTGAAGGTACCACTGTATGATAATTCAAAAAATTATGCAAAACATTATGAGATTACATTAGTAATCCTTTGTATGTAAGTTAAGAAATAATTAAAAATTTATATTAATTTGGATTATTAATTTCTATGATTATTTTCCAGTTTTTGGTGATATGAAAATGACACATACGATCCATTTTAATACTAAAGATACTTATGTATCTGTCAAAGAAGAGGAGGATGATAGTGAAGATGACGCAGATGGACCAACAGTGGAGCGAGAATGTCCTCAATGTTATAATGATAAAATGTCCTATGCAACATTGCAATTGAGGTCTGCTGACGAAGGACAAACTGTATTTTTCACATGTACCAAGTGCAAGTGCGTATCTGTATATAGGAATTATTATTGGCTTAGTATTCAGATATTACTTTTATGTTAAATTAAGTTTTTATATTGCTAGTACTTCGTTAATGAATAAATCATTATTTGCAGATTCAAGATAACAGAGAATTCTTAATATGGATTTCATAGACTATATTTTATTTTATAAGAAATATTGTAAAACATATATGTGATTCTTGTTCTTTAAGTTTTTTAGTTGATTAAAGAAATAAATCCTAACTTTAGGATATTTTTTATTTTATATTTTACATATATTTTTTAAAACAATAAATTGCGATATTAAATATCGTAATACATTTTATTATCATTTTATAAAAGTAAGAGAAGAATTTGAAGTATAAAATAATAATCTTTTCATTATTTATTTACGAAGTTTTACATTCTTTGCAAGTGTTGAACTTGCAATATGTTCCATTTTCTAATTCATTTTTGTCAGAATAAGATTGTTTCTTGGACTATAGAAATATGAACTCCTAGTTCCCACTTCTTTTCCTCTTGATGAACAGGCATAATGAACATCCCTTATCATATTATTATGGTTGTGGTCTGATTCATACTGACAACGCTCATGAGCATCATTTGTTTTCGTTTAACATTTGACAAACAACAAGGATAAAATGATTTTTAAGCATTGTGAGCGTGAATCGGATCGCAGCATACAACTAGGCCATTTGCTCAAAATGCGAGCAATTCGAATGTTAATATCGGAAAATAAGTAGATTTAAGGAGAGATGTTGAATGTATTGTTGTCTCGATTTGTTCAGCTGCGTTAAATATCAATAGATATCTTCCCTCAGACTTCTTATCATTAACGATGAATCTCTTGATATCTCTTGATGGTTTAATGAGATTCTAAGGGCGTTGATATCCTTGTCGAACGAATGAAAAATCCGCGAGTACCATCGGGTCCTGACGGCATTCTTGTCACATTCTCAGGCACATGCGTCATCGTGATACTATTGTTACTCCTCGCTCTATAGAATACATTCTGTTCCGAATTTGAGGAGCATAAGGATGATCTTCTAATATTCATATCGAAATCGCGATTATATGTTGAGAGTCTTCTTGATAATGGTCCACAATCGGCCGATCCACGACGATTTGCGATATAGCAGATTCCCCGGCATTCCATCGGAGGACCTGTGATAAATGATAAATTTGTGAATATTAATTGTTATTATTTCGAATATATATATATATATATATATATATATATATATATATATACATATATTATTACTAACCGGTAGAAGGACAGCAAGAGTAACGATGATTTTCATGATGATAGAAGCTCTTTGAGTAACTTGGATGAAAAAAAGCTGATTCGGAACCAGACGAACAGGTGGAATAACGTCTACCAGAATCTGAGCTGGAACCGGAACAGGAAGATAGACGCCGAAACATAAAACCATTCTCGGAACTGGATATGGAGCAGGAAGAGAGCTTACGAGATAAGCATGCATCTGATGATGGCATTCCTGTTAATAAGATAAATGTTCCATATGGGGCATCATTAATTGAAAAATTTAATAACATAAGTGAAAAAATTACATTCTCACTTGATTTTATTGATATCTTTTGTTATTAATTTATTTTACATTTTTGATAAATTTAAAACCACTTATCTAACATTGAGACAGAAAGATGTATTGCAAGAGAATTATAATTCTTAAAATAAATCCTACATAATCAATCAAATTTTTTTCTTTAACAAAAAAATTTATCGAGACCGATTTTTGAATTTCTTTCACTACTTACGCGCAAATCTGTGCATAGGTGATAGAGAAAGAGAATAAAAACGGGGGAAAAATGATTTCTCTTTGCTATGACAAAATTTTTATTTAAAATTTAATCTCAAAAAATCTAATATCAAATGTCAGAAATGATTAAAAAATTGACGAAGAAGGATTGAAGTCAACGAATTAAATTAAAATCAACGATTAAATAGTTTGTGATATTTTATATGTATAATGTAAACGATGTATTTTTTTTTCTTACGACATGATACCTTGGAAAGGATAACTCGTATTATGGACGTGATACATCGGATATCCTTGAAAACCTCTTTTAAGCCTTACTCTCCCATCCTCGGGCTCAGATCCACTGGGACAACTCGATGAATTGTGATTATCTTCTCTTACTGTTCTATTTGGGATTTGGCATTTCTTCGTAGGTGGATGTTTCTTCTTCTTGTCAACCGAGTGACGTAATTCGAATACTTGTACGTCACCCAAAGTCATTTGTATGGCGATTCGCGCAGAAGCTGAGTCCGTGAATTCGACCATAGCGTATTCTTCGATGGAGGCCCATTCTGGCCTTTTAGCGATTGCCTGTCGCACCTAAGTAATGATTGTGAAAATTTTATTTCTTGTTTCAATATTGATGGATCTGTCATTAAATATTAAGAGTATTACGCAAAGTGAGATTAATGCACATAATCATTCGCGATTTATTATTTATATGTAATACGTATGTATTATATGTGAGCACGAACGAAAATTTTTGTGTATGTGTATGCGTATGTACATACGTACATATCTAATACATATACAATGCTACAATGTGATCGGTAAACAATTACATTTTTTCAAACTTGATGTTTTTTAAAACAAATAGTATGAAAATTAATTTAATTATTTTTAATGTTTTCACATTACTATATTATTATTTCTTACACTAAAAAGTATAATTTTACAAAAGAAAGAAGAATGTATGAACATATTTCATATATAATTATACATGTTTATGAATATTTATGCATGTTTATGTATGTTTATACATATTTATGCATGCACGAAAAATTTTTTATCGTGTAACGTACATGTGTTATATTACAGTTATATTGTTGAGTAGGAAATTACATTACTATGTACATTACATGTAATTTGGTATTTGCTGAGATTTAATTTGCATAAATTACAAAGGAAAAATTCAAATCAGTACATATGTACTGATGTATATGTATATATGTACTATATTACGAATCTTGGTCGTTTCTATCATCCCAGCATTTCTCAGGTATCATATCAGTACTGATATTCAATATCGCGTCGGTATTAAATACTGAAAAATGGTATCCAGCAAACGAGAATGGATTGAAATGAATTGAAATGGATTCAGATTTTCAAAAATATTGATTCACGAAATGTTAAAATGAATGCTTTTCAATCCTGAATGCATTTTTATTCATTTATAGGAGCATATCTCTATGCCTTTCAATCTAAAAATAATATTAGCTTTTTCTGCACAACACATTGTGAATACTGTTCAATTCAAAATTTTGAATAGGAAATGCAAATTTTCAACCCAATTGAATCCAATTAAATCCAAAAAAAATATTCGCTATTTATAAAATACGCATTCAGATAGAAAAAAATTTCAATCCATTTTAATCCATTCTCATTTGCTGGGTATTAGACCAGTACCTCGCCGATATTCAATTTCCACTTGTTTACATTTTTAGAAAATTACGTCTTTCTTAATTATATTATTATTCTTAATTGTATTAGCAAAAAATGTATAATATTATACATCATGTAATACATGGCATATACATCTTTTGTTAGTAATACAATTTTCTAAAGACGTAAACAAAATTGAAAATATAAATGCAGAATAACTTGATTGAAGGAACAGTTGACGTAACGTGTGATCCAATCGAATAATCTCTTACTGCAGGAAACCTTACGTATTTTAGTTCTTATGGATCAACTATAGCTTGTTAACGGGGAAATATCATATCGGTAAGTTAATTGTAACATATACGAACATTACATCACAGAGTATTAATCCATGCCGTGATTATGTCACGGTAGAATACAATTGTGGAAAATTTAATGGGCGACAGGGAATGGAAGTGGAAAATTTGATGGATAAGATAGGATGAAAATGTGATAAACAAGCATTATCCATATTATCATTAACTATTATCATTAAACTCGGTTCCAAGTTCCGATTTGTTGAATTATTGAGTAATTGTTGAGTAATTGAGGGAATTGTAAGTTACAATTTGTAACACTAGGAATTACGTGAATTACATTAATTTATGTAACGATAATTAGTAGTCTTCTTATTTACGTTACTTTGTGCTCATTTTTATCTTATATATTCTCTAAAAATTAGTCGAAAAAGATAATAAAATAGCAAAGAAGAGAAGCACATGTGATGCTAACGATATAATTATATATTTCAAAATTATGTATCCCGTATCTTTATATATAAAACAGATTGTCTAAAGTTGCGAAGAACATCCGAAATTCGCAGGTATATTTTTCGATCAATTCGTATAGTTAATTTTTCTTTGGCCAAAGAATCGAATGGATACTTCTAATTATAGGCAATCTAAAATGAAACCGTATTTGCAAAATAAATCTATTATAAATCGAAATTACCGACGAAACTAAACCAATTAATAGAAGTAATTCTATTTTCGGTCAAAGCGAATCTTATATTAAGTGTAGTAAAAAGAAATCCATTATTTTTACTACACTTAATATATTGCTTAATAATAATAATGAGGGAACCTCGCTAGGGAATTCTTGCTAGAAGTGTCAATTTCTTTAATGAAATTTTGTATAGGCTACGTAAATAGATAAATTTAGAAAATATCAATTGAAGCCTAAAAAAGTTTTAAAAGGAATCATCCTTATATGCAATAAAATAGTTTTCAGTTTTTTTTCGTTATATCTCAAAAACTATTCATGATATGAATGTTTAATTTATACGAAAGTTTAAAAAAAACTATCTCAATTTATTCAAATCAATAAAATAATTTAAAAAATTTTTTTTTATTTTAAAAAATAATTACTTAAAAATATTATTGAATAGAAGTAATTTTACTGCAAAACTTTTATACAAAATACATTTTTTATATCTTGAATTATAATATAGTTTTTGAGATAACAAAAAAAGTTGAAAATCGCTTTATACAGAGAGAAGTGTGATTTCACACTTCTCAAAACTGTTTTTATATCGATATATTCTAAATTCATGCATCTATATGTGTACAAAGTTTTATTAAAATCAGACTTTGACATTTTGCAAGGTTCTCTTGTAAATACAAATTCTTTTGCAAATATATTACTTCAATTTTATAAACTACGCAAAAAATTTGCAAATATATAAGATAATTTACACTAAAAGCAACTAAGAGCGTAATAAGCACTAAGATCCGAAAATAGGATTATCTCAATTAACTTAAATCTTATATAATCATTTAAATCTATATTTGAAAATGTACTTCTCAATGAAAAAATTGAATTGGGCAAATATCGTGTTGCAAAACATATTCAAAATAGTAATGTTTTGCTATCCGCTATTCGCATTCGCGAATGTATGTGCATCTTGTTAAAAAGAAAAGACGTTTTACCTCGGGAGGTACTGGACGTCCAGGTTTAAGCACCCTTATCAATGCTATCTCACCGCAAGGCTTAAAAATTTCAGCGACAGATTCGATTGTTAATTTTTCTATTGGTAATCCAGCCGCTAAAATGGTCCTAGAAGGAGCTGTCTGATCAAAATGTGGTAAAGGATTCACTCTACGCAGCTTAGTCCCTTGTGAATTAAGCTCGAGCTTTTTAGACCTCGTTAAAGCCGCTCCGACCACTCTCCAATCCCTGCTGAGATGTTTGACTTTTTTGAAGCTGGATATCAGTTTAAGAGATACGTAGCCTTCTTTGTTCCTTTTCACGTGTTTCAATAAGAACGCATCCTTTATTATATTATCGTCAGAAAAGTAATATTCCACTTGAGCGCATATCTTGTCAGCTAACTCATCATTTGGTATCACGAAATCGTTGGTCGTTCTCTTAAACGTTGATTCCGTTGATTCTATTAAAGACTCCGATGATATAACATTTAATTGTTTCTGCTCTGTCAGTTCTTTCGATGTAACATCATCCAGAGAATCCGCACCCGAATCTTGATCAGTATCATTCTTCTTTACAATCCTGATCTCGCTATCGTAATCTGACAAGTCGGCCTCGTCGCTCTTGGATCCTCTTCGGTCGAAAGAAAGGCTTACATCGCTGTCTACGGAGGAAATACTGTCTTTTGTTTCAGATTTCTTCATACGCGGAGGTGAAGACAATAGATTGTTAATCTGCTCTTTTAAATCTTGAGATACTTGAAACTCCATATTTTTATCAAAGTAGGGAGACTACTATATTTTAAAATTATAAGAAGGCAATTATATAGCAACTTTAACTTTAAGTATAATTATTTTCTTTCTTCAGATTTTAACTATTTTCTTCCATTTTTACATAAAAAATGTATATATATATATGTCATTGCTAAGTCATTTTTCTTTTTTCTAATACACTGACGTTTTGTCAATTAAAAAAAAAGATTTCAGAATACAAAGATAGAAATTGAATGAGAGCGTACTCATCGCTCACTGACCTTCCACTCTGTGCGCGATCCGTTTTATAGCTGCGGCCAAGTTCGATGTGTGGCAAAGCTGCAATGGCCTTCTTGAATACCGGTCAAGAATGAAACATTCGGCGAACGACCGAAGGGCACTCGAATTGAACCTTGAGCGAAGGAAAGGGAGTTTATAATAGAATTATTAAGTGTACGCCAGAATATAAAAGAGAATTTTGAAATTATCTTTTGTTTATGCATGCACATAAAAATTGAAATAATCAAAATAAATTTTAATAATTTCAGACAATCGTCAAGTATATATAAATTTCAAAATATATTAATTTTAAATGTTATCGATACCTTTGGATCTCATTGCTTATTATAGACATGAACTGTTTACGTTACGTATCTGCAATATATAATTGTATGGATTGTGTGGAATGTAGGTATCGCGAACAATTACAACACACACACACACACACACACAATCATTGATCATAGGCAGGAAGAACTTAAGACTCGCGAACTTAACCAGTCTTGACCTCGCTAAGGCCCTGAGGGTATATTCGCAAACGACGCGCATTGGATCTGTACGCCAATAGCATAATAATATATAGGTCAAGTTCGGTTGGCCACATATATGGTCATGAAGGACAAAGTTAGCTCTGAATCGTCAAAAAACGAAAGGAGTTCGGTCCTTCGTCTCAGACCCCAAAGATCTTAATGCTTCATACTCTCCAAATCCTACATTGCCATTACTGCTCCACTATGCTCCAAAGGCAGATCCCTTTCTGTTTCTATGATTTTTTTTACTACTCTTCGGGGGGAGTTCGAGGCCCCACATCGCATCGCATGTCAAGCTGGATTAAAAGATAGAGGGTGATTGCCTTGGTTTCAGCTGAAGATTAATCAAGGAGAAGAGTGAAAGAGATGGGAGGAGAAACTGATCGTCCGATGATTCATCTAAATTACTTACTTATATAGACAATATACATGTATTATATCTTTTAGGATTTGAATGTGTGCATATGTGTACGCGCGCGTCATGCACGCGCATGTACTTTTTAAACAATAAGAATCTTATTCAAGATTTTTTAAAATAATAGTCGCATGAAAATGATTTTCACCAATCATCTTTTTCAAAACATTAAAGTTATTAGGTGTTGGAATTAATTCGTAGCGTTTTACAAGTGATGGGAAGTACTTTCATTAATATATTTTTTAATGCTCATGTGAAATAAATAACATTCTTTCATTAAAAAACGCTACGAATTAATTCCAACACCTAATATTTTTCTTTTATTTAAACGATCGAAACAGTATAATGTTAAGTAAATTTTTGTCATTTCATTCTACGTATAAATACATTATTTCAAGTTTATGAAAGACTGTAATCTAGAGTTTTAAAAAATCTAAGATTTTTTTTTTAAAACCCAACTCAGAAAGTTTTTTTTAAAGACCCGAATTTTTTTGAGTTTTATTGAATTTTCCAGGTTTTATGCATTTTTATTCTTTATAGTCCACTAATGATTAGCAAGATTCGATATTCAATATAATAGATAATTATATTATGAAATTATATTAATTTCCATTTGATTTATTTAATTTAATTCATTAATTAATATAATATACATGCACATATATCTATATAAAAAACATTCCATGCTAAACCGATCCGATCGTTATTAAAAGAAATGTATTAGGTGTTGGAATTAATTCGTAGCGTTTTACAAGTGATGGGAAATACTTTCATTAATGTATTTTTTAATGCTCATGTGAAATAAATAACATTCTTTCATTAAAAAACGCTACGAATTAATTCCAACACCTAATAATATACGATTTTTTATTCACTTGGCATATATTTTTTTTTTAGGGATTTCACTGTTTTTTGTAAATTTTTGAAAATATAACGTCGCCGTCGCCTGGTGTCGTTCATGTCATTCGGAGTCGTTCGACGTCAATGCCTAGTATTGTCGTCGTCGTCCGGCGTCGATTGTTATTCGATAATTTATTAATCAATTTTTTTCAATGTGTAATTGTATTTATGAACATAAAGTTATTCCAAAAAAGATCTTTTTCTTTAATTAGAATAACAATCTTTTACATATACAATATAAATGATTGTTCCTATTACTTTACTTACATATTACGGCGTCATCTTCAAAGTTAACAATTTTATGGAATACACTTATTTTATTTATCACATCTTTTCTGACATAAAGTATATTATAAATACTTCCTTAAAATATTCACTTCTTAATGAACTCATCTTAACTTGTGTGTGTGTGTGTGTGTGTGTGTGTGTATGTTTTACAGAATTATTGAATGATTTATTTGCACAAAAGTCATATGATTTTGTAATTTTATAATTTTGAAAAATATAAGGTCAATTTTCTCATGCGTATAGCACAATTATGTGCCTTGTAAACAAAATTATGATTGTAAAATATCTATCTCGAAGCAAAATATTTCTACAATTAGAAAAGTTTTTCTTTCGTATATCTTTCATGCAATAATTATTTTTAGAAATATAATCACATAGAAAGATATAAAAGATTTGATATTCTTGCATCTATAAATTAAAAATACTTAAATATTTATATGCTTATATTTATATGCTTTATCTAAGTCGACGTATTGCTCTTGATCGTTAACGATATTGTGGACAATGCTGTTTTATTATTGATTTTGAAATGTCAGCATGACCTGGAATAAAAAAATATAAAATGCATGTCCTAATTATACATGATGCTTGATAACAAATGTATCTATAATGCATATATATTATTGATACAATAAAATAATATATAACTAAAAAAAAGTATTCAGAGAATAAGTCTTGTGACCAATTCCAGAAACAAAAGATTTTAGTTAATTAAATAAACAAATCAGAGAAGTTAAAAAAAATAATTTATTCTTATATTGTTTGAGATTTAAGATAATTTAATTCATACTAAAAATTTAATTCATACTGAAAAAGGATATTACCTAATTGTAGTTCTATATACAAGGCCAACATTATTACTTGTATAGGTATATCACAATCTGGTTCTTTTGACATCCATATCTGAAACAGAAAGTAATTAATATAAAAATACTATTTAAAAATACTATTTAAAAATATATCTACAAATCAATAAACAAATAATAGTAATACATTAATATAAATATACAGTTTAATAGTATATAAAAAAACAAGTGCAAGTATCATATTTAATGTATCATATTGTTGTTATATATATATATATATATAAAATTTTACATCTATAATATTATATATAAATAGAACTCTCTTCTAAGATAAAACTCTAAAATACTCGCTTGTTTCAAAGTTTCGCCAGATTTATCTAGTTCGCCTCGAATAGCATAAGCCACAGCCAAGTTGTAACGTATTATAGCAGTGCCTGTTGAAACTGTTGTAGGATACCATGCTACAATTCAAAATAACAAGAAATTTATTTCTCAGATATTGAAACATTACTAACATTAAATATTGAAAATCTCGAAAAAATATAAAAATAATATATTTTCATGAGAGCAAGTAAAAATACTTGCGAAATTTCAAAATTAATTTGAATAAGTTTAATTTTAGATATATATATTTTTTTTATTAAACAATCTACACTGAATCTTTTATCTTACAAACAATATGTCTTAACAAGAAAGCTAAGAATATTATATATCAAACATATATTAAATGGTGTAACATGTAACCAATTAAAAAATAATTACAATATGATGATCTGAAGATAATTCATACATTTTGCGATATAACTTTTTTTAAATTTTTCGCAACATTTTGCCTCTGGTAGTATTTAATAAAATTTCTCAAGATTATCAAAGCTAGAAAAAGAGGAAAATGTATATTTCTTTCCACGATGCGTAATCAATTGTTTGCGAAAATAATGTATTAAAAATAAAAAATATAATCTCTCTTTCACAAATCATGAAAATGTTTCTCCTTCTAATTTCAGAAATATTTGGCATATTAATTTCCAAATTTACCTTTTACAGGTTTAATCATAACTTCTTCCATTTTTTCTTTATCCTTCTCCTGAATTTCTGGCATAGATATAGATGTATTTAAATCTTGAAGATTTTCTAACTTCAAGTATTCGAGCGCTTCATTAATTTTGTCCAAGAATATCAAACTTTCAGCAGCATACAAGTTGCCTAGCATTTTATATGCTCCAGGCAACTTGTTAAAGCTTAATAGAGTTTTTGCATGTTCGAGAGAAAGTATATAATCTCCAAGACACAAAGAAACATAAGCGCTAGTAACCAAGATACTAATTTTTAAATTAAAAGATTCGATAGCTGTAGCTCGTGACATTAACGTTGTATGTTGGATACCTACAATAATTATATATCTAAATCAGATTTATGCGTATATAATAGCACATGATTATAAATTATATTCTATACCTAAATTGTGACCAGATGTTAACGATAGTGATACTGAATTCGCCATGGTTGTTGCCAATGAGCCAGGCACACTCGGCTCATTATTGTTTGGTAGTAAAAGTAATGCATTCTTCAGACATAAATATCCAAATTCCAATGTTGGTTGTGGGATTGCATAAGATAGGCCTTCCGAATGATATTTGATATCTTTTGAAAGAGATGTGGCTAATATGATTTTTTTATGGATACCAGAACCTATAATTTTCTGCACCAAATCTTTACGCCGTTTTGGAATATTAAAATCAACTTTGTTTGACTAAAAAAAAAAAAAGCAATATACGATTGCATTATATTGCATATGTGTTTTCATTATGATCACATAATCATTAAAATTAAAATAGTGTAATTACAACAAATAGTGTTTCCAAAATATTAATGTTGACTAATATTTTTTCAAGACAGAATCAATATCACATGATTGCAACTTACATATTTATAACTGTAGATGCAACATTCTGCCATTCTGAGCAAGAGTTTAGGATTATTGTGTATCTTCTGTGCTACTTCTGTAAAGCAATCAAAGGCTTTTGACGCTTTACCAGCATATAACAATGTTACACCCAAACTGTACATTAACTCGTAATGTTTATTCCCACCAAGTGTGTATAATGGTTGAGAAGATAAAGGATCTGTACAAGTTTTCTTCTTTTAATATTGGCATCATTGTATGTATACGAATTGTTTAGAATAATATCAAAAATATAAAATACTCGGTTCATTGCTGTACTTAATTCAAATGTGCTTAAATTCAAATATATTTCAATCAGTTCTCTCTCGAGGAATATATATTGGGTCATCTAAAAAGTATCCGCGGTTTTTTGTCACTAGATGTGTGTTGATGGTCATATATCTAGTGACAAAGTACCGCGGATACTTTTTAGATGACCCAATATTTGGAAATAAAAGATGGAAGATAATACTTGAATGTGTTGGAAACAAAATAAAAAAAGATATTTAAAAAATTCTATTTAAAAAGGAGATCTGAACGAGACATAATGCTTAACCTTCAAACCTGATTTTATTAAAACCATGTTAAAAAAAAATATTAAATTCAATTCACATATGCGCACATTAATAAGTAATTCATATTAAATAATTAATTTTTTTTTCAAAATTTTGACTATTTTTCCAACGTATACATCCAACATATACATTCTATACATTTCAGATTTCGGATGATATTGATAGAATTAAGCAATTTCAATGGATAATATCTTCAAATTTGATGTACATTACTTACAATGTACATCATGCCCATCAATGCCGATCTGAAGGATTTATTTTACGTTTAATAATTGTAAGAATTACCAGTATCTTTGACTTGCATGCTTTCCAATGCAAATTTATTTGCACGCAAAGCTTTCTGGAGACAAGTATAAGCCAAAGTTGGCTTGCCCATCGCAAGATGCAGACATGCCATATTGTTATAAAATAAAACAGTTGAAGATTCTCCACATAATCTATAAACCATGTATTAATGTGTTTTAGAATCGAGCAAGAATTTAATCTATTTGGAACATTTTTACTTATTTTAAACAATATTTAAAAAAATTATTTCTATGTATTTTTATAATACATAACAAGAGATGCTATGCAAAATGATTAGAACAGATAGTAAAATCAAAATGACGAACGAATTAGAATAGATTATAATGCTTTTTCAAATAAAGATAAAAACAAATAAAGACTGAATTATAGAGCATAATTTTTTCCATAAGTGTACATAGAGAAACTGAAAAGTGCAATTGCGTTTTTTTTTTCATTTATATAAATTCATTTATACATATAAATCTCATCTTCACATTTCATTATGTAATATTCTCTTTGACAGATATGTATATAACACAGCTGTTATATTACCCATATTGTTTAAAAAAATAGAATGTCCAAGATAGATAAAATTGTATCATTTCAATTTGTGTAATATTAAGAATATTTACAAATTTTTGGCTTTGCTTCATGCATTTGTATTTAATTTAGTTAATATATATGTAACATACTTAAAATCAGTTTCTTTCATATTAGAATTCAAAAATTGTATTGCCTTTTCATAATTTCCTCGTAAATATTCCAGATGAGCCTTCAAAAAAATCGTTGATGTATTCTGAAAATAATAAATAGTACACATTTTGTATGTGTATATCATAGACTATATCACAATAAATAACAATAGTATTACCACTATGCCCAATGAAACTAATGTCTTCCATTCTTTTTTACACAATTTCAGTTGATGAGTCAAAAGATATATTCTTGCTTTGTATTTCAAGAGTTTAATTTTGAATGCATCTATCACTATATCACCAACATCTTTTTTTGGTTCCCTTTGCTCCTTAATAGATTTTATTACTCCATCCTTATCAATAGAGGATGCTATCTTGGAATTGTCAGTGGATATAAATTGACTTTCCACATAATTTAATATTGATAGAGCTGCGTCTGGTTGTTCCGTTACTATATATAACTCGATCAATAACAGACAAACTTTATGTGCTAAAGTTTCCTCTATAAGAAAGTCGTATATATTAAGATAGAAATAAAGATTCTATAAGCAAAATATAAATAAAGTACATCTAAAATATACATTTTATTTAATGTAAATCAAACAATCTAGCTCATTTTTTTAAATGACAGCTCTAACTTTATTCTCGTACTCTGATGAATGATCAACTGTTGTATGTCTAATTTAAAAAAAATTCTATTTGAAACTATTATCACACCCATTGGCTTGGCTTACATACCCATTGGCTCGATAAAAGCAAATAGCCTAGTCATGATTTGAAGCGCAGCATTATATTGTTTAGTGTGATATAATAAAACAGCTTGATTATATCTCATAACACACTTCTCAACATCATCGATAGTCTCGTTAGAATCCATCGTTGATATTTGGCCACATATCGCATTCAAACTCTTTCGTGTCAACTCAGTTTTTTTCAAGTCACTTTTATAATATTCCACCACGACTTTATTATGTGTAACTTTAAGATCTGTAGGTCGGAGGCTTTCTAACTTGTTCAAATATGACAAACACGACGCGTAAGCACCTTTTTGAAATTCCGATAGTATATTTTGAGCTAACTCGCGCTCTTGCTCAGTTATAGTAGAGACACTGTCTTTACTTTGGGATTCAGAAATTTCACTCATGACGTATCGATTATGAGTGATTCTCGATGTGTAATTGTAAACTTTCTAGTCAATTGTATATACAACTTTTTGATTCAACTCAATTCAACCACAAAAGAGCAGAGAACTCTATGTAGAGGTTATGATAGATCCGATTAACCACTGAACATATATAGTTCAGTGGCTTAACCTAATCGGTCAAATAAATGTCAACCGTGATTGGTCAATTCTGTTGAACAGCCAATGCAATTGGATAATTCCAATGTAACAAACGGTCGATTAGTTAATCGAAGTTAGTGAGACCGATGAGAAATTCTGTGGTTCTGACCTAACCGATAGCATGTGCTGCTATCTTGCAATGATATGATAAAATTAGAATATATTTTCTATTACTCCTATGGTAGACACACAAAATCTTATAAAAATGAAAAAATAAAAAAGAGGTTCTCAAATCATATCATATTTATTATTCTTGAAATATTAATCAACATTTGAGAGCATTATTTCTTTTATTTCTTTATTTTTATAAAAATTTCTTTATTTTTATAAAGTTTATTATGTCCATTTATCAATTGATAAGAGAAAATGTGTTGTAATTTTGCCGTATCACTGTAAGATAGCAGCACAATTTGTTTTTACATGTAAAAAGTAACCTGGCAGTAGATTCAGTCAGAAATTGCCGCGAATCAGCATCGATTGAAATATAAAAAGTTTAATTAATGTTCTGCCTGGAATTTTATTTTCTCAATTAATTTATATATTTTTTTCTAGCAATAAGTTATAATAGATTGATCTTACTCGTGCCGGTATAATGTGTGGAATATTTTGTTCTATATATCAACCCCAACAAGATTCTGAATCTTCTAAACAGGTATATGCAAACATTACAAGTTGTTTACATTAAAAATAAACATTGCAAAATTTGATTAGATCCTAAAATTTTGAAAGATGCATAACTATAATTATATTATTTATTTTTTTTCCTAATATAGAAACTAAAAAATTTTTTCTATTAGAATGAAATTAAGAAATTGAGAGTTTGATATTGCGAAATTATTTAATTTTACAGGAACTACAAAAGAGACTCGTTATATGGTATTCATTATAATAGACATAAAGTATAGTAATTTTTTTCTTGATCTATTGATTCAATTTTACTATTTTAGTGGAATATTTGCAAGGATGCAATAACCGCCCGAGGTCCTGATTACTTTATGGAGAAATATTTGACTTTGAGTCATGACTGGCATGGACACTTTGCTGCTTCAGTGTTATGGATGCAAGGATCGAGAATAATGACACAGCCAAGTTTGGATGATAATGATAACTTATTACTTTGGAATGGAGATCTTTTCTCGGGTTGTTTGGTACGTAAATTGTATATGTATATGAAATATTCTGATTGATGCTTTGAATAAATGTCATTAAAAATTGTTTTTAACTTAAGGATGTATAGAATGTCCCCCCAATAAGTCATATATAGTATGTAAAAATAAAAACATGATATAAATGTATTTTATAAAAATTATAGAAATGTCAACCCTGATTACTTTGTTTCTTTTGAACGAGAAAAATATAGTTAGTCTGAAAACATAATGGGTTTAGTAAATCTTAAATTGTAAGAAATTAATCAATCATAGTCGATTATTATTTTCTTCACATTCAATTGTTGATTGACCAATATCTTACATAAATAAAGTTTTACTAAGTTTAACTATTATGTTTTAATATTGAAATATCTATCTATCTATCTATCTATATATATATATATATATATATATATATATATATATATATATATATGAAATAAATTACAATTGCAACTAGAATAATCATATTTATTTTAGGCAAAAGATGATGTTTGCGATACAAACATCGTATTGAGCGAATTACAATCTACTACAGATATCATGTCTGTACTTCGGAAAATTGAAGGTCCTTATTGTTTAGTATATTATAAAAAATCGACCAATACGTTATATTTTGGACGAGATATTATCGGACGACACAGTTTACTTTTAAAAGTAGACAACAAAAGTAATTCATTAACTTTAACTTCGGTTGCAAATAAAAACATAAGAGGAATTGTAGAAGTACCGGCTATAGGTATTTTTGTAATGAATTTAAATATGTCACAGATAAATTTAGCATGTTATCCATGGAAAGAACCTGATTTGAAGTTTACGGATATTATTGAAGTATTAGAAACAAATTTAAATGTAGATATTGATATTAAAGAAACTATATTGAATACTTGTTCATCAACATTGACGAATTTGCATCTGCATCCGGGTCCAAAGGATGTGGAATATCTAGAAAATGTACCATGTAGCAAAGATTTTAATGAGGTATTGCAATATCTGTTGAAAAATCAGGAGGTAAATGAAAGAGTCGAATGTTTGATGGAACTGTTACATCAGTCTGTGAAAATCAGAATAAAGAAGAAACCAAATTATTGCAAGGAATGCATAAAATTGGTACTAAATGACGAAAATGTTACTTGTGCTCATTCCAAAATCGGTGTATTGTTTTCTGGTGGCCTAGACTCTGCAATTTTAGCAGCAATTGCTCATAAATACGTTTCAGAAGATGAAAGTATCGATCTCATTAATGTGGCATTTGAAAGACTGGGAAGCAAAAATCAGAGCATGAGTCATACGAACAATGAAAAGGGGAATGTAACGCAGAAATATGATGTGCCAGACAGAAAAACGGGACGACAAACGTATTCCGAATTGTTACGAATTTATCCCAACAGGAAATGGAATTTTATAGAAGTACAGTGTCTATGTTAGAAATATTTTTCTCAAAATCTTTTCGAAAAAATAAAAAAATAGAAAGAACTCGTGGAACCATTTTTCTGATTACAATGCTTATTTCAGTGTAACATCACGCAAATGGAATTGCAACTGTATCGCGCGTCACGAATTTGTGATTTATTGCATCCATTGTGTACAATTCTGGATGAGAGTTTAGGATGTGCTATGTGGTTTGCAAGTCGAGCAAAAGGTGTCCTCTATCCAGTCAATGAAATATACGAATCGCCATGCAGGATATTACTTTTAGGCATAGGGGCGGACGAATTGTTTGGTGGATACATGAGACATAGAACTATATTGAAGCATAAAGGATGGGATGCGCTGATACAAGAACTAAATGTCGAATTGACTAGGATTTCTGAAAGAAATTTAGGTCGGGACGACCGGATTGTTTCTGATCATGGGAAACAATCCCGTTTACCATATCTCGACGAAAATTTGGTGAAATATGTGCAGCATATAAAACCATGGGACAGGTAAATTTAAATGACGATAAACAATTATATATAAACATTTATGGATTACTACGAATGAGTATATGTATAATTATTGATAGATGTTATCCGACTGAAAAAATGCCAAGTGGATTGGGAGATAAATTACTGTTACGTTTGTTAGCCTGCAAGATTGGTTTTCAATGTACGGCTAACTTTCCTAAAAGAGCTTTTCAATTTGGATCGCGAATTGCAAATGGTAAAGAAAATGGTAATGATGTATCAAATAGATTATAAAACATAAGTAATATTATTAATGCAAATTTGATTAAGCTATTACTATTATTTTCAAATTGAATGAAAAGAGTGACGATTTCTGCTGTGTTGCAGTCACAACTATCCTACTGCTAATAATTTTAATGATACTACGCGTGTGTTGAGCTTTAATAATTTTATATATATATATATATATATATATATATATATTGTAAATAAATTAATTAGTATACGTAATTATATTTAATATATCTTATAGTGTATCTCATGGATCGTCTACAATGGAAGTAATATTGAATAGTAAGCAATAAGATCGTCATCGCGATTCATTTTGATTTTTTTATTTTTATTTTTATTATATTTTTTATTACTTATTACAACTTTATTCTTTTATTTTCACTATTGTTACTCGAAGTAAATGTTTATAAGATAAATCGTAATTTTATAAATGTATATTGCAGCAATTTTATATTAAAATAACATATAATAAATTATTAATATTGATGGTACAGTATGATTATTTTATCTCAAACCATATCGCATCTTTGATTTCTGTACGTGACAAGTCAAACTGCGCATACGTAATCTGAGACTGATCGATGTAAATAAGGATGTATCAAATATTTAGTTCGCATCAATTTGATATGCATACTAACCAATTTAACGGTGTAAAAGGATCTATATTAGTGTTTTCAATACTAATGTAAAAATAGTATTTATTAATATTATCCGCGTGTAATATTATTTAATATTAAATTTTTTATAGGTATACTTTTAGAATGTTATATGTAACATTTTAATAATATTTTATTATTACATTAATAATATTTTAATATTCCTGAAATACATATACTTTCGTGCACTTTTATATCCACTGACATTTCAATAACAAATATACTTGTATTAGATTAAAAAATATAAAAATTAAGCACAATTGTACAATATTTCTTTAAGTTCATAAACTATTTACAATTAAAAAATTTATTTACATATTTTACGGCTTTATTTTCTCAAAGTACATTTATACAAATACATGAGTTTGAAAATAACCGCGTCTTGCGTCAAGACAGAGGCAAGTTTGCAGTACTTTATAGGTAAATCTAGTGACTTTATTAGAGAGTCTCTAATCCTGCCACTCCTGCCAGTCGAATTAAGAACGATTCAACGTCAGATCGGTCAGATCAGGTGAGAGGGAGAAAAGTGTGTGTCAAAAAAAGTTGACTAATTTTAATTTGAATCTCTTTGTTCTCTTAATTATTAAATAAAATACGTTATTTAAATAAGATCCAGCTAAGATCTAATGAATTTATAACATTTAACATTGAATAAAGTAATTATTTTAAAATAATACTTATTTGGATAGAAATTGATTGAGGTTAATGATTATTTATGACGATTGATTAACCTTAATATTGTATCATATAAATCTTTCATATATATTTTATTAATTTCATTCAATACTTCGCTTAATAGAATAACATAATTATGTATATTACATTATTTTCTTCATTTCATAAAATAATGTAATTAAATATTATATTATTTTCATTATGTATATATATATTTTTTTATTTATTGTACGATTTCAAGATCGAAGATTCTCAACATTGAAGATTTTCGATCTTGAAAGTTTATCATGATCGAAGTGAATCATAATTTCAAGCAATATGATAGTCCTTATTAAATTGAAATTATGTTGTATAAGAGAACAGGATAAATGTGTGTGTGTGAGTGTGTGTGTGTGTGTTGTGTGTCACATTTTGACTGCTAATACAAAAAATAAATAAACATTGCTTATATTTCAGTGTGTACGTAGATACATACGCAGTAGTTTTGTGTGATTATTTGTCTTTAATCACACGAGTTTCATTAGGTACGTTTGATAGAAATAATTATTTCAGGTACAGATAATATTACTAATTTTATTATACATATGCAAAAAAATAATTTGGAGCCATGTATCTTAATATATGTAATATAAAATACTATTTATTGTAATGAAGATTCCTGTTATTTTTTGCAGATATATGTTATGGAGAGATTAGCATTAATTAATTAGGAAATCATGAAAGAAAAACATGGCTGAGCATGGCAATGATCTTTACGAACAACAACTTTTTGCTGTATTTGAAAGCTGTTTGACAAAAGGAGAGAATGAACTCAGTGAGAATGATTTGTTTTCTATTTGCAATAAATTGGATCTCGATGAATTGATTGAGGAATTGAAATTGTGCATTTGCAAACATCATCCAAATAAACAAACGATATCCTTTCAAGAATTCCGAGATGGTTTATTACTCTTGTTGAAAAAATTTCAAGGTTCAATAACTGATAAACAGCATATTGTACAACCATATCATAATTTAAATATATGCAATCGAGATATCGAGAAAAATCAAACTTTACCATTGGCCACAAGTACTTTGAGGGTTTATCTTCAAGATATGAAAGCTAATGTTACAATGGACGAGAGCAGATTGATACGCTTATGGGAGAAAGTTAAAGTTTATTTAAGTGGAAACGCAGAACCTGCAACGATACAATTTATATCGAGTTGTTTAGAAATTCCAGAACTCCCTAAACAAATAACAGAATCTATCTTTGAAAGTCTCGATCGCAATTGTGATGGATTGATAAGTTTTGATGAGTTTGTAATTATATTTCAAAAGAAAAAAAATATTAAAACTTTACGAGAGGATACCGCATCTCATAGCAGTATTGTAAACTATGATGTAAATACATTAGATTTTAATACATGTGTGTCTTGTGAAATTAATTCAACGCAAACTAACAGAGATTCGGATAAGGAGGGAAAAGTTGCTGGTGTTTCTAATATAGCTACGCTATCATCCAGTGATCTTGATGCTTTGGATACGAGTCTTGCAGAAATAACAAATGTCATATGCGATGAACTCAAGAATTTAGATGAATCATTAGATAATAATACCATTCAGACTCATATTAGTTTGTTACGAGAAATGATGATTACCCATCAGGATGAGCAACGCAATTTAACTGCTATAATAGACAACATGAAGGTAGAAAGAGAGAAAATGCGGATTGACATGTTAGAGGCCAATGAACGGGCGAATTTATTAGCACAAGAGATTGATGAGTATCATGTTCAGTTGGAAAAAACGAAAAAAGATTTACAGAGACAGAGCGAACAACGTTATGCTGAAATCATGAAAGAATTATCAGATCAACTGAATATCGAACGGGAGATGGATGCCGCGGCTTTAAAATCAAAGGATGATCAGTTACAGGCATTACAAAAGGATAATCATGATATGAAAAATAAAATCGTACATATTTTACAAGAGAATCAAATGCTCGAAGCAGAGAATAAAACTCTTCTTAGCCAGATTGAAAAGTTGCGGCAATCTAATAATGATTTGTTAACTCAAATAAAAGTGTTAGATGCGGAGCAGGATGAGATACAAAGCATAGAAGCTAAGCAACAGGAACAAGTTAATTTTTTCGTTGATCGTATTAAACAGTTACAATCAGAAGTGACGCTCTTGCGAGATCAAAACGACGAACTTTGCGCGGAATTAGAAAATTCGAAATGTTATGGCAAAGATACGACATATAAGACACCATCATCTTTGGCATATGATTTACAATTAGATGAAAATCAAGATGAAAATCATATGACACGAGAGTTTGAAGTGAATCGGCAGATCAGTGGTAAAGCATCATGTGATAACTTTGAAATACCAATGGACGAAGGTCAGACTGATATATCCAATTCCGATACGATGGAATACAAAAGAGATATAATTATAAAAGATTTGGAAAATATATTATCAACAAGTGTAAAATGCCTACCAGAGAAATGTTCTTTGAAAGCTAGCGTGTCGAAATTGCTTACTTGCCTGCGATCGGACTTTGCACTGCGTTGTCCCGCACAAGACTTCGGAAAAAGTATAGCATCTGAGCTTGAAATGGAATGTGAGGAACGAGCTAACGAGTCTTTGCGAGATTTAGTCGTTTCGAAAATACCAAAGCAACCTTCTATGAAACGTACAGCGATGTCAAATAGTGCAGAAGATTTAAATAATTTCACTGGTCAAGATGCAAAAAATCTAACACAAAATAAGGCAATGAGTCTTAGAGATTACCCACCGCGAAAAGAAGAATATCCTATGGATCAATGCAAAGCCAGCAAGGAGAAAAATAATTCTTCGAACGTTACTGAAGTCGAAAGTATTCCAAGAATTGTGACAACAAACACAGAATCATTAGAGATAGAGAAGAAACAATTGACCGAACGTTGTCAAGAACTCGAACGAAGTTTAGATTTATTAAAAACGGAATATGAAGAATGTGAGGATTATTGGGCTGCCAAATTAGAAGAAGAAAGACAGCTTTTTGAACAAGAACAAAAAATAAGTGATGACAAACTTGCCGAGCTTATTAATAAAATAACAGAATATGAAGAATTAATTAGTCCTTCGGATAAATCAAAAAATAATGGACGATTATCTCCCATAGAAGAAAAGTTTAATTTGGAGCAACAGGTAAGATAAAATCTGTGTTTGCATTTATGCTTGTTTTTGTTTTCGAAATACACACACATGCATACTTAATTATTTTACTGATAAAAATATTTTTATATATTTAATGTCTCAGTATGTAGATCTCGAAGAAGAATTTGAGAAATGGAAAATAAAAATTGAAAATGACATTTCTCAGAAGGATCTAGAAATTGGAGACCTCCGTGAAAAGTTAAGACTGATAGAACAACCAATTACAAATGATTCCTATGTACAAGTACCAGACGAAATTTCTTTAGCAACATTGTCAGATTCGTCGCACTGTAAATCTTCCAGTATGTCCAGTATTCTATCAACGAACGAAATATTCGCGAATACGGATTTATATGGCACAAACAATCAAACGTGTCATACTTCAGCAGAATTTCCATTATCCAATAATCTTAACAAATTATTAAAACAAGAGGATCACATAGACGGTCATAATCTATATAATACACATACCGACTGCTCTATGAAAGTAACAAAAGGTATAAGTAAAGATCAAAAGATATATCATAATAGTCCACATATTGTTGATAAAACTATGTTGGCAATGAAAGAGGAAGATAAGTGCGATTCAGAATTTAAATTGATACATAATGTAATGAAAGAAGCTAGCTGCACATGTTCCGAGAATGTTCAACAGCAAGTAGATTGCATCGATCTAAACATTTTTCAGAACTTAAAAATGAAACTTTACGCACAAGAACGTAAGAAACGTCATCTACAGCGTTATATTAAACAGCAGCGGCAGTATATTGAAAGATTATTACAACGTAAGTTTTTTTTTCATGTTATTACGATAAAGTAATTTAATACATTTTCAACATTGTGTTAATGTTATGTATATGTTATGAAAACATGTATACTGTTTGTTTTTAAGATTTATCTTTTTAAATCTTTTTAATTTAAGGACAAAATTATTGCAGTTTGCTATTACAGGTATTATGGTGCAGCATCAGACGGAAGTATGTGAGTTACAGTGCCTTCTCCGTAATACCCAAGAAAGACTTCACATACAAGTTCAAACAACTGTTGATCAAGTACGACACAAACGTTCATAATTATATATTAATTTATAAGTGATTTTATGCTATTCCACTTTTTCCAAACAATTGTTAATCACATTCTCTTAATTACGAAATTGGAATAAAAGAATACAAATGGTGGATAAAAAATTGTGTTTTATATATATATTAAAAAATGATTCATCTATATATACATACATATGTATAGATGAATCATCTTTCTAAAATTAATGAGTGTTAGAAAAAGTATACATCAATTTTGAAATATTACAGAGTGATTGATTAAAGCTAAAATGATAAGCTTTAATATAATAATCTAATCAAATAAAAATTTATCATTATTTTTATCCCATAGGCTGATAAATTAGCAAGTGCTGATATTTTGGTGAAGGATTTGTACATAGAAAACGCATATCTAACATCACACATGAAGCGCTTGCAAGAACGATGTCTTATATTAACAGGCCTTGATGTAGAATCGACCTCAATGTGATGTCTACAAATAATTATTTACAATTATGATAAATCAACGTCTCTTTGTATGTATCGAAAATAATGTATATTATTTATTTATGATGTAGAATTATTAATTAATAGTATAAAAGTGTCGTATAGCATAAGGCTGGAATATAACTCAGGGATGCAAACGGTTAGAAAATGTATGTTTGAAAACGGGTGCCTTCAGTTTTTAATTTGATTTAAAGAGATTTGGCTTATATATGTGTAATATACATATATACACACACATGATTTAAGAGCAATTGTATGATAAATAAGAGAAGCTTTATGTAAGCAGAGTTGGTTTACTATTTCTAGTTAGATGATAGCATGATGGTTTTTTGTATATAGATGAGTACACAAAATACGAAACAATATAATATACAAATATTAAATATATTCAGATTTTAAGCATATGTATGTAAAATCAATGTATATAATTTTATATTTGTTTATACTTATTTAAAAAATTACCCATTTGGCCTGAATATTTTTTTAAAATAACTTATATTAATTTTTTTTACATCAATTGATTCATTCTGTTCAAAAATATTAAGATATAGAAAATGATTATAGAAAAAATAGTTTACGAGATATTTAATATTTCATGTTAATATGTGTCAGAATAAAGTAGAAAATATTTTGTAAACTATTGGTTTTTTGATATCTCTATCTTACTTTTATATACAGAATAATTAAAGAAAACTTATTACATAAAAAAAAATATAATTCCATTAAAAAAATTATACATATGTTTTGTATGCGTTTGTATATGTGTGAATCTGGTGTGAATGTGTGTGTGTGTGTGTGTGTGTATGATTAATCTAGAGAGAGAGAGAGAGAGAGAGAGAGTGTGTGTGTGTGTGTGTGTGTGTGTGTGTGTGTGTGTGTGTGTGTGTGTGTGTGTGTGTGTGAATATGGAAAATATGTTCTTTGAATGTATGCTACACTTTGATTGGTATTCTTCTCATTTTAAGGATGTTAAGGCCGATTTCGCCAATGCCAGTTAAAATATGCTCCCATGAGATGAGGAATATCGGAACGTTCATGACTATGGCTTCATTTCGCTGATTCCATTCCGTTAAAATATATTTTCCTATATCCCATTGCTGCAATAGTCCTTAAAACAAGCATTTGTGCTGTAGTAACTCAACAGCTGAGTAAACGTTCATTGTTATTGATGTATTCTTCAAGATCTAAAATTATAATTGGATGATCCGAAAAAGTAACAAGGCTTATTATTCGTATTCATAGTCAAGCCTTATATTTAAGGCTTCCTTAAATTTATCTTTAGGTACTTTACGAATTATTTCATTGGTTGCTGAGCATCTAAAGATAAATTTAAAGAAGATTTAAGTGCAAGGTCTGACTATGGATACGGTCAACGTGATGCTGCAAATGCTTTGAAGCGTTTTTTAATTGGTTAGTTCGTAAAATTCTTTCTTCTAATTGGCCCACCAAATCATTTGTAGCAAGACTTTGACCACAGACTATGAATACGGGCATATGTATCTTCTGAACACAGCCGGTGTAGTTTTTGAACGCTGTTCAACGCTGTCATTGACGTTTCCTTGAAATATAACCTTGAAATTATGTGATATTTTGACAATTCGGAAAGTAACGATAACAGCGATATAAAAAAAGCGTTACATATAATGTATGGAGCACAAGTATACACACATACGCGTATATATCTTCTCTAGAATCTGACAGCAACGATAATTAATAATACATGTCATAAATACATGCATAGATTATGCATATATTTCATCTCGTAAAAATCTTATAGCAAACAAGCTTAATGATGTAAATATTTGACAGAATGAAATAGTGTTATATTATTATTTATCTTATGCGTTATCAATTAATTCTATTGCGAAAGATTATATTTTTATAAATTATAAATTTGTATGTGTGTCATATGAAATGTATGTATTCATTATTTTAGAAGATACCGTTCATGATGGATCCTGAGACAATGGGCGAGAATTTATTCAAGCTGCAATGTTTAATTAAAACTACCGAGATACAGCATAGTGTGCAGTGCAAACTTGAAAGAAAATTATTTTTTGCATTAGCAACCAACAATGCTGAAATTATTCTTTATTATAAAAGGGAATCTTCTTGCCTACCTGTTGTTAAAAAAATACCTTGGTTTCAAGGGTTACATAAACAAATAGCTGCTTTTTGCTTTGATTCAAGTGGTACCTGGTTATTATGTGTAACTTTAGATGGTTCGTTATATGTATTACCTGCTTTAACTTTAGTTGGTGAAAATTGCGTTATTAACAAAAAGTGGAAGACTGATGATGCAACGTATATATCTTTTATAAATTCACAAATTTCTCATTTCAGGTAATTTTATTAAAATAATTCTTGTGTGAATAGACAGTAATTGTAAAGTTTACACTGACTTCTGTTATAGTTGCTGCTTTATTTTCTTCTACATAGACTATATTTTATTCCTATTATTCTTTATCTTATAAATATATAATTTTCTAATTGTATCTATATAAGATTTCTTGAAAATTATATTATTTTTAGACCAATAGCTATTACATGGTGGAAGAATACGAAAATATCTGAAGATGTAGGCATTATAGGAACGGAATGTGGAGCAATTATATTTATAAATCTTTCAAATGGACAACAACTAGGCATAACATACATTAATGAAAGTATAAGCAGTCTACATATTTGTGAAAATGAATACAATGAGATTGTATCTCTTTTGATAACAAGTAAATTTCAACAGCAATGGCGTTTATCTTTAGAACACATGTCTTTTAATCTTCTATATAATGTTGAAAACGAAAAACCTTATAACGAACTAAATTTAAGTGGTGCTAGTCATTATAATAATGTGGAAGATTCCGTTCCTAATAAATCTAAATTAAAAGAGCTTAAACAGCTCTCTGTTGAAAAATTGGCTACTCTTAAACAGAAGATAATTGATACCAAAAATCAAACATTAAAGGAGAGTCAATATCATGGTAGGTATACAAGAATGTGTAGAAAAACAAAATATAATATTAAATCCCTCTCAGGAAAAATGATGGAACACTTATATTATTATTATTTTTTTTTATTAATGTTAAAACGATATTCTTAATAAATAAGAAAATTTTCATTATTAATTCGTGCTTTAAAAATAAATATTTATGATGCATACATACGTTTTTTTTATTATCTATTTATGCGGAAAAAGTACACAATTACATACATTATCGCTTGGAATAAACATGATCATACAAAGAAAGGCTTATACAGTGATAAATATATTTCGGTTGCATATTTATCTGATCACTACCGCTACTATTACTAAAAGATTCATAAAACAATTATTATGTATTGATATCACAGATGCTGCAAATAACAAAGAAAATGATAATGGAATTCCTGTTAATTCGGAAATATCACAATACAAATTAGGTTTTGTCAGTCCAGAACCAATATCAAAAGATACTTTTCTATCTTTGCAATATGACAGAGAAAATCGACAATTGTATACATGCTATCATCCTGTCACTAATTATATCACAGTGAGATTTTTTGTGATATTTTTCTTCAGTTAATTCCCAAGCATTTAATATATTCTAGCCTTCTAATATGAAAATTTCTTTATTTTAGGTACACGGTCCAAACTTAACTGTGGTACCTTTGTCAATGCACAAAGTGTTTAAGTCATGCGAAACTGTTTTATTAGCACATAGATTATTTTTTATTACCGATATTAATCAACATGTAATATATATAATATCTGATCAATTGTCCGAGACTCATGTAAACAAAGACTATCAGTTTAATCCCGAGTCTATTATCGGAACATTTTCTTTTAAAAATAGTAAGGAAGTAATACGCGCGGTATACAAAGTAACACAATTTAATAATATAATACCGAGAAAAGTTTGTGAGGAAATCGAAAATAAATGTACCTTACCAAAGAATGTGAAAGATATTAAGGTCGAACCGTTTAGCTTGGATACATGTATAATTGTGACAAACCGCTGTGTATACGAAGTTGTATTAAGGTAAATTTAAAATTTATCGCATGATTTATGAAGACATAAGAAGGTTCACAAAGCAAACCAAGAAACAAAATTATAATAATAGATCTTGTTATTCAACAAACATCTATTTTTTTATAATATTTTTTTTCAACGTTACGGCAATAGCTTTGATGTGCAGCACGCAACATGTTATTTAATTACTTTTATTTAAAAAAATAAAATCAAGAAAACAAATATATTACATTATTTCTTGAACTTGCTTGTATTTCTCTGATGATGAGATAATATAATCCTAATACTAATTAATTTTAAATACTTGGGTAATTTTTTGCTGTTATACATTATAATTATTAAACTATTGTTTTACTTCAGAAAATCTCTTCTTTCGATCTTTATGGAATTAGTATTGAAGAGAAACGAATTGCAAGAAGCGGGAAAATTAGCAATGATTTTTGGATGGAATGGACAACACCTGCTGGAATACGTTGGCGATTTATTCCTATCAAATAAAGAATTCTCACGCGCAGTAGCTTCATATAAAATGTCTAAGGTAGCTAAGAACTGAATTTCTCTCTGTTTCTCTATCTATATTTCTTTCCTATGTGTTTCTATCTCAACATTTTTATTTCAGTGTAAATTATTGAAGAGCGTATTAAAGTTTGCATCAGTAGGCCATACATCAGAATTACTGAGTTGTCTAACTCATTGTTTACTTACACCTCTTATTACTGAAATGCCTATTGCAACAAGGATACATTTATCTAATTTGTGTGTACTTTCTTTTATTGAAATGACACTGAGGATTTGGTCGGAACAATCTAAAGCAATTTATAAGGAATTCTTGTAAGTCATATCTTACTTTTATTAAATATATTATATTTCCTGTATTATGAGGCATCTTCAATTAAATATCTATACATATTTACTAACAACAATTTCAAATGATTTTCAAATTTCGAAATAATAGCTTTGAATAAAATGTTTTCCTCAGCTTACGACAGCTGCCTCTTTATATGCAATTTCAGTATATTTTTTCAACGATTCAAAGATTCTTGCCTTCTTTTCTGGTTTTCATTTTTTTATCTAGAGATCGATATAAAATATAAAATATAAAATATAAAAAGATCTTAAAAGATTATAAAAAAAATATAAAATGGTGCATATATGTTTATATAACATACAGGTATGTATAAAATTCTATTTTACCCAAAAGTTTCCATTTTTAGATACTTTTTGTCCACAAATACATTTTACGACGAATTATTAGCTATTAATATAGCTGGTCAAACTTATCTTTGGGAAGTATTACACCACTTAGCTATACAAAGGAGTTTATACAGTCAAATGTTGGACATTCTCATAAAGACGATACAAATATTTGGCACAAACGAAATTCACTCAAAGTCATGTAATGTATATGTATATTTCATATATACACATATGTGTACACATACATACATACATACATAATGTAAAATAGGATTTAATATATGTATTTATTTTAGATGGTTTACTTATATGTTTGAGTGAATCTGATTTAATGCAATCAATGTTATTGAATTACGATTTAGCTAGATCTCACATATTATTTGTACGTCATAATCTGCGAGATTCTCACATCTTTGTACTTCAGGTGAGAAATCTTAATATTTCACTTACGTTCACTTGATAGAGTTTCAGAGATGTTTGCATCACAAATTAAATTATTAATAAATGAGTTACATGTTTGGGCGAAAAATATAAATATCAAATTATTTTCTTTTTACATTTATAGAATTCACATAAAAATCAAAGAAAAGTTTTCTCGATCAAATTAACCAAATGTGAATACTTACGAATTAATGTTTGATAGATTTCATGGAATCAGAATAGAGTTTTAGATTATCGTTTAAGTATTATTGCTTAACAGCTTGAAATATTCCACAGAGATTAGTAACGTTGTACGATCCAACCAATCCAGTATTACGGCCTAGATTAATACAATGTAAAGCACATCATAAAATGATATCATACGATTTACGATCTAATCAATGTGATTCTATAGATTCTACGGATAATATTGTGAGTATTGAATTTCTATGGGATATTCTTAACATTAGAACCGCGGGTCTAAATTAACCCAATCGCGGTAAATCTAGCTTTTTACGAGAGAGGGTTGTCACCATAAAAATAATTAATTATGATTATTTATGAAAAGTCACAAAAATTTAAAGCTACACATGCAAATGCAAATTAACTGGAAAAGAAAAATTATCGGATGAGTAAAAAATGGTAGAGCTGTGATTCTAATGTTAAGATTTGTGCATAATATGAATAATTAGTATTTAAATTATCTGAGCTATTTAAAATAATGAGAAATTTTCGTAAATATAAATTTTTTAAATTACTAATATATGAAAGAATTGTTTTTTTTACCAGAATCAAATATATGCTACTTAAACAAGTTTTTTTTTTAATTTGATCTTTTATTATCAAAATATTTTATCATATTTGAATTTTAAAAAATAATAGAGACAAATAGTACTAGAGATAAAGATTTTAATAAGAGAAAATCAAGCGAATTTTGGAGTGTTCTGCAAATTGTTTTGAACAATCGTTTTTTTAACTACAAATTCTTAGCCAATTAAATTTTCTAATGTAAGCTTTGATTATTATTTCTTTTTAAAATAATTAGAGAATCTATTTTCTCTACTGAAAAACTTAATTCACTAGAAATTCCTTATTCCTTATTTAGTTAATTACTCGAAGAAATTAAACTTGTTTTTGTAACTTTTCCTCGTGAAAAAAAGATTTTTTCCAAATCACATACAGAAAAAATTCATGGTAAAAAAAACATATGTTAAAAGTGATTTCAAAATATCTTTATTAATGACAAAAATATTTTACAGGATCAGTCTGATACTCTCGTAGAAGAGATAATAGAAACGTTTATACTAGTATTGTTGACTCTTATTCATAAGAAACGATTATTAAATCCTAATTCCAAATTCACTTTTTTGTATGACGTACAATTGCCGGAATTCAGCAAGGTAATTCTAAATCTCTAATTATTTACGTTCTATATTTGGCAAAGAAAAAAATTCTACTCTAGAAAAGCTGTAGTGAAGCTTTTATTAAAAGATCACAGAATTTGGAGCTTATACAGATTTTGAAGAATTTTGTTAATTTCTTGTTCTATTCTATATTTCATCGTTTCAAAATATTCAGGAATTTTTATTTTCGATGTTACGATGTTAGTATACTCTACTCTAAACATTTATCATAAAATTTCTTGTAAAGTTAACGAAATCACATTTGCATCAAATTGCATGATGATAAAGCAAAACATGAGGGGTACAAAATATGTTTTGGGTACAAAATGTTATTTATTTGATTTGGATATTCGAATTTGTTAGAATGAGGAAGGATTATGACAGTCAGGTATAATTACAATTTTATACTTTGATCTCAACAGGAATACTCGGAAATGACTATGCATGTTGATTTTAAGAGAAGATCATTAAGTACTGGATTTTCTCATGTTGCACTTGTTAGAAATGGTAATATCTACACTTGGGGAAGTTCAGTGCAAGGTTGTTTAGGTACGTAGACCTTTGCGTACGTAGATTGTTTCATTACATATATAAAACATATCATTACATATTAGGTGTTGGAATTAATTCGTAGCGTTTTTTAATGAAAGAATGTTATTTATTTCACATGAGCATTAAAAAATACATTAATGAAAGTACTTCCCATCACTTGTAAAACGCTACGAATTAATTCCAACACCTAATATATAAATGCTGTAAAATATAAAATAAATATAATAGTACGCAGCATTTCAAAATACATGTAATGATATGCATATTTAAAAAAAAAAGAAATTTATATGGCCAATATAAACTAATATAAGATAAAGATATAAATGAATCTTTCGAATATAAAACTCATAAAATGTCATTTTCAATTATCTTCAATCTCTGAAGAGTGCGAGGAAACATGTTTTATAAAAAAAAATTTTTCTATATATAAGTATACCTAGAAAAATTTCTAAAAAATTTGGAAAAGAATTAGAATTATGATGAAAAGACAGAGGCAAGCAGCGAAAACGATTCAAAAATTATTTTCTTGAAGTAGTCAATCTCAAGTATTGAATCTTGTATTCTCTTAAATCAAAATGTATTAATTCTGTGAATTTATATAGATATCATATTGATTATACTTTTTCAATTTTATATATTAACTTTGTTACATTTTTCATAAAAGTTTTTATTCATGTATTGTGGAGATTGAAGATGATAGAAGATTGAAACATGTTCTTGCATTACGATCTTATTAAGCGGAACGCTTGTTGGCCACTTGGATTCCTTTTATTTGTTAGTCATGTTAAATTTCTTTATGATAATTTGCTAGTATATATTATTAACTATTATATAGGTACTGGCTCTAGCGTTTTGCGATATGGGACACCTCATGCCATATGCTTCTTCAAAAGTATGAAGATTGAAGTTTTTAGTGTATCTTGTGGGCATTGCCATACTCTGGCAGTTACTAACAATGGAATCTATGCTTGGGGAGCTAGTCAATTTGGTCAGTTAGGGCTTGGCAAGGTGTTGCAATGTTCAAGTCCGGAATTAGTTACTTCGTTGGCGCAAGAAATTATTGTTGATGCAGTAGCTGGACAGTATCATTCTGTAGCACTAACTGCAGATGGTAGAATATTCACATGGGGTTGGGGTGTTCACGGTCAACTGGGCCATGGCAATACCGATGAAAAAGCTATACCATCTTTGGTCAAAGCTCTACTTGGCATAGTCGTGTGTTGTATTAGCGCTGGATATGCGCACACTTTAGCACTATCAATAGATGGTGTTTTATATGCTTTCGGATGTAATATTCTTGGTCAATTAGGAACAGGTGATAATATCAAAAGTTCTGTCCCGATAAAAGTATCGTTACCCGATAGGATAACGCTTATAAGTACTGGATACTTTCATAATGTAAGTCAGTAAACACCTGTGTTTTATATATATTTTTTATGCATGATGTTATAATCATTAAAATTATTCGTTCCTTTTCGTAACAAATCTATATTTTTAACATCATAACAACAGATTTTATACATGTATTCTGTTCTATGTTTGTAGTTAGCTGTCAGTAATACGAACAAATTATATATATGGGGTGCGAGTCCTCAAGTTCTCAGATTGCAAGCACAAGCGCAAAAGAAGATTCGTATATCGGAGCAACAAGATGCTAATGAGAAAAGGAATAAGGCTCTGGGAGAATTGGAGAAAATACCAAGTGATGCTACAAATCTAAACGGAAAAATAAAAGAATTTTTGAATAAAAAAGATGGTGTACAAACTAAGTCTTCTCACACGGAAACTTCTGATATAGAAACGCAAAAGAAATTCGAGACTAAAAACGCACATTTGAAAGACTTCAACTTTGATTTGATCGAGGAGAGTCAAACACATTTAAAACCATGTATTGTTGACACAAGTTTAGTGAAAGGTCAAATTAATCAGGTTCGTAATATAAGGGAACTTGAAATTTATATGTTTGGTTTAGTAAATATGATAATTTATGTATTTATCTTTAAACTAAACGTGTAAAGAACATTATGTTCGTGACGTTAAGTAGAAAAGAATCGTGCATACTTTATGATGTAACTTGTGATCATTTGTGCAGATATCAGTTGGCTGTCACCATAATGCATTAATAACGAAAGATGGCTCTTTATATACATGGGGCCGTAATCTGGATGGTCAAATAGGTAACGGCACGCGACGAGAAGTATTAATTCCGACGCCTTTGTATTATAATTCAGCCTGTATTTTTGCACAAATACCTCCTAGACACAATGATTTTAAAAGAATACAAAATCAACGGGACTTGGACACTGACGCCAAATCGAATTATTCACTGGCAAATAATGGAAATGTGCCTGAGAACAATGGGAATATCAGTGATTCGTCAATATACGTAGAAAATGCTGACATAAATACAGAGAGAACCAATCCTGTAATTAATGCTGTTAGCGTTGCTTGTGGATATGATTATACAGTCACGATACAACCAGGTTACAAAGAAGCAAGATATACATATTCACTAATTAAATTATTTATCTTAATGCCAAGACACTTGTCACATAATTCTTTTTGAATCTCTCAAATTTAATCTAATTTAATCGAGTTATTAATTATTTGATATGATATTTCTATCTATTTAAAACACATAATTGGATATACATGTAATTATACATGTAATTGAACCTATTTATATCATAACCGCTCTCATTCTTTTTTTTTTCTCTTACACAATATACGATACATACATGATTTTTAATAAATCGGTTTTTGAAAAGAAACAAATGTTGCATTATAAAAATTACACAATTTCTTTAGGAGGTACGGTATTAGCTTGGGGCAATAACAGTAGAGCGCAATTGGGTCGCATTCCTGCGAAAGATGCACGAGATTCCGATGATAAACTCGTATTACTGAAATCATCGAAGCGAATAGTACGACTCCCTAATGCGTTGCACGTAGCTTTGGACGTTCCTAGTCAAGTACCTGGTATTTCTACGCCAGTGATATCTTATCGATCTAATGATGTGTTTTCTCTCGCTGGACTTGTCTGTCCTTTAAGCGTTATCGAAAAATCACCTGGGGAATTAACACTTCATTACGTTCTGGAATATTTCTACAATTTATATAACTCCGCCAATATTATGAAAAAGGTTAGTTGATTGCTTTATCTGATTATTAATAAGAAAAGTGCGGCAATTAGAAGAAGAAAAAAAAAGAAAACATCAATTTACTCAATCAATCATTATAGTCGAATTAATATCTTGCGTAAATTATGTTTCTTCTTTCGAAGAAAGATGTTTTAAATAAAAACAAATTTGTATCCATTTCTTTCACTGAGAAGAACACATCGTGAAATATAAAGTTCTTTTTTTTTGCAAAATAATATGCAACATAAATTTTGTAATCAAATATATTAAATTAAATATTTGAATTTCAGTTTAAAAAACAAAATATAATACAATTATTATTAAAACAACTGAGACAGATTTTTTTCTGTTGCAGTG
Source organism: Acromyrmex echinatior (assembly GCF_024713525.1). NCBI lineage: Eukaryota > Metazoa > Arthropoda > Insecta > Hymenoptera > Formicidae > Acromyrmex > Acromyrmex echinatior. The sequence goes on along the minus strand of NC_141858.1, from coordinate 14,774,891 downwards.
TATCGAATTAGAGAATTATCAAGCTTGTTCTAAAATAGCAGTATTAGAAAATAATGTTTTGGCTGCTTTCACTTATCAGTTGAAGATGTTACATAAATTGAGTCTTCAGTCCAAAAATTATTCGGAAATGTCACATAAAACAACAGAATCCACAATTCAGATTAGTTCACAAAATCACGTAGATGTGATGAGAGATTCTATGTCGTCCCGAAATATCAAGAAAAATACTGAATTATTTAATACACAAGCGGAGAAGAATCTCATAGAATCCTTGGAAAACAGCGTTGCTCAAAGCTGGACGAAAATTTCCACAAGTAGATCATTGAATAATTTGCAAACACTAGCACAAGAATTAAATTCTTTCGATTGTCAAGGTGGTTTAGAAGAATTATACAAAACTCGAAAAAAGGACAATTCTTCGAACGTTAATGCAAATCACTCCAACATCGAATATAACTCTAACGAAGATGAACAGAAATGGATTAAGGATTTTATTTTTAATGAAAACGATTTGCTTTTGCAACATAAAAGCGTCACTTGTAATTCTGGGCAAAATACAACTCGATCGATCTACACGAAATCAATGTTAATTGTCAACGACAATCGGTGCGACCAAAATAAAGAGAAGACTATATTGTCAGACAAAATGTTCTCTCATTCTCAAAAGAATTACATAATTAACGAAACAATGAAAGCATTAAGATTTTATTTAAAAACTATCAATAATGAATCAAATACTGTGAAATGTGAAATATTGCAAAATGCAATTAGTTTTTGGATTGAGCACAAATTACCGATACAGTGTTTGGAGAATATTTTTCTCGAACATATACATATCATTTATTATCCTCTTGGACTATTACTTTTTTGGTAAACAACACCTTACTGTAATTTTTATATAGCCTTAAATAGCTTATTGTTATTATACTATCTTATGTTTGGAATGTGACATGTTTATTTAAAGATGCAGAGGGATTCTCCAAGACTCATAAAAAATTCGAATTATGTAGTTGTAATATTAAGCATCTTCCTGAAGTAGAGCCAGAAAATGTAAAATATGCAATTTATTATGTACTATAAAATTGTGATCTAACTTGCAAAAAAAGTATGGACAGTTTGGGAATCCCTAATGACATCAATTAAAATGAGATGAGACAAATCAATGACAAACATCTTCATATTTTTAATTCATTATCGTTTTCACAGTCAGGATGTGATAGAAAGATATTTAAATATAAGTAAGTACGGCGACGAAGAAAAGGACTGGTGCGCGAATAATTTATTCTCAATTAAATTCTGTCTTCAAGTATTATCATTGTTAATGCAACATATCGATGAAGGTTGTTAGCTTGATATTTTTTATCTTTCAAATTACTTTTGAAATATAATAGATTAGCATAACAATGAAATTGTTATATTTCAGATGACATTATGCCGGAATATATTAAAATTTTCTCTTCTTTAACGGCGGATAGTTACGGAACACCTTTAAACGGATATCCAGGTGCAAATGGAAATAATAATCCAGAAGAAATGATGGAAGGAACCGTCAATACAATACTTTCCGAAATGGAAAATTCCAAATTATTTGCACATGTCAAGGTAACATTTTTCTGAGATGGTCATCTGTGTGAGTGAGTGAATGAGTGAGAGAGAGAGAGAGAGAGAGCTTATTACAATAATTATATAATTGACATTCAATAGTTGATTTAATTTGCATCGTATTTTACTTAACTTTTTAACGTTAAATTAAAACAGGATTCGGATGCTGTAAATCACTTGCTTACAACGGAAGAAGATAATATGATATTTACTTGCGGACATCACTTTCCAATCTCTCAATACGAAGCAGACATTATCCCATCGTTGGAAACAGAATTACTAACATCTCCATCTTTGATTCTTCCATGTACATCGCAGTATTTAGGAAATATGTTATCTCGTACACCTGAACCAGAAATTCTGTGTCCTTTGTGTATAATTGGAGCGTTAAGAGCAACAACGACAAAGGATTACGATTAAAGGTATGTTAATCCTTTCAATGTGTTCACATATATCTAAATAAAGCCATTGAGCGTAATTACGTTCAAATATATTTGATAATAATAATTAATTACATAATATATAATTATAATATATATAGTTAAATAATATTATGATTAATAATTAGGACGGTTACTCGTGTTTAACGCTTCCTTCGTTTATTCCGCATACCTGTGCGGGCGCCCTTTCTCGCTCCAGAAACAATGCTCTGGAATTTTCCCGCGTTCTTCTTCTTCTTTCTGTAAAATGCGAATGTTCAATTTAATATATCAATAAATGGAAAATGTAAAAACATACAACAGATGAATTAAAATACTTATTATTGACCTTTTATTCAATATCGATCTTGTCAAGGGTACATATGCGTAGGGGTCTGGTTTACCCTTTTTCTTAATATCTCCCCTAGCTTTTATCGCACGATACTCGGAACCGGGTTCACCGTCTACTTTTCTCATTTTTAATGATCGATGAATACCTGAGCCTCCAGCTGAAATTAATGAGAAATGCAAAAAGTTGATACAAAATATTATTAGCTAGCGTAATCGTTCATCATTTATTACAATAATCATTATAAGGATATGTTTCCTGTTATCATTGTAATATTAATTGTAATTACCGACGTTATTATAGAAATCGCTTAGTTTAATTTCTCATATCACATTTGTCAAACATATCGTCTTAAAATTCTTACAGATTGTCTTTAAAGATTTTTATTTGTACAAAATAAAAAAAGTCACTTTTCTTTAATGAAAAAAATTTGTAAATTTACCTTGATATTTCGACGTTGACTGGCTCTTCAAGCTCATCACGTCCAGTGTACTCTCGCTACATTTACGTTTCTTGCCAGCAGTCTTTGTGGTCACTACCGAAACGTTATCCTCGACTACAGAAAATAGAAATATATATCTCTCGGTATATAAACTTTTTTCCATGTCTAAACAAAATAATTATTACAAAACATTTACTGTAATCGTCTTCTGAATCACTTTGTAGGAAAGAAGTCTTTTTCTTCTTCTTATTCCTTTCTTCTGTATCGCTATCCCTCTCATTATCATCCTTAATGATGAGACGACCATCGGGTGCAGTCGCAAAGCCACGATCCTTTGTTTTCCTTATTGGAATCTTTGGATTCGGTACACCTGGTTGTGTAGCTAAAGCGTACAAAACGAGATTGATTACAACAAGATATTAACATTAATTAGGAGTTTTAAAGTAAGTTTTATTCTTGATTTCTTTCTAGTTTTGTCTGTAGACAAAGGATATAGAGACAATGTATTGTATATTGAAATTCAAAATCAATCTCTTGATTGACAGAGATTAAAATTCTAAAAATTTGACTTCTTTCAAAGAAAAACGAATTCAGAGAAAAAAAAATTGAGTGACTAACTTGTGATGTTTCTAGCAGCTGCGGGATCTGCAAGATCGACTATATTATCTTCACTCTCCTGAATCCAAGCGTCTTTTCTTGGCGTTCTTTTTTTGTTCCTCTTCTTTTCTAGTTCGTTTTCCGTAACTTCAAACTCCTCATCGCTGTCAGCCAATATCTCTTCTACGCTTTTAGGTTTCCTCTTAGCGTCAAATTCCTCGTCGCTATTCCGTTCCTGTAGCTTCCTCGCTCTTTCGAGTTCTCGTTTTTTCTTCTTTGCATTCTCTATCTTGTTGATATTTTTCAGTCTCTTGTGCAGGATGACGTCCGAAGCTGGTACCATACTCGATATTGATCCTATGCCATACTTCCTTATCACTTTAGTAAAGATGTCTCGTACTTTTTGTCGAAAGTGACGCTTACAGTCTTCACTCATTCCCGACAAGGCGTTGACTATCCGTGACAATGTTGGTGCCATCACGATAGACGGCGTCACGTTGATGTATACCTTCACGTAGGACAACGCGGATTCGACTATCTCTCTCGTGGGACTCGTGAGAATCGTGCAAGCGTGTGCCAAGATCTCGCTGACGATGTCCGTACCCAGAGAGCTGTTATGATGGTAAGTGATGGAAGCGAGAGCAAGGAGACTAGCGCTAACGTACGCTTGTTCACCGCCCAAGCCTATCATTAACATATCCACATAGTCCTTGAAGTGTTCGGAATTATTGAGAAATTTTTCAGCAATTGTATTGAGCAGCTGATATGCCGCCTCGCGACACCTCTCATTGATATCTTTAACGCAGAGCACAGCTTCCGGCACGATGGCCTCAAGGAACTTGGTCTTTTCGAGCTGCGGATGTATTCTGACGAGATGCGTTAGACATCGTAGACGCGCTCCTCTGCTCGTCTTTATCACGCTGATTGCCGACAATATCAGCGTGTTTTGAATCTGACGTCGTTGTTGGTGCAGAAACTGTTTGCAAACTTCTCTTTCGCTACCGCATATCTCCTCAAGGAAACGATAAGCTTTCTTCTGCTCTTTCCGTTTGGTATCATCCTTCAGGATCGGCACGCACTTATCATAGTACTTGCTCAATCTGTCAACATCCGTATAGCCGATCAATGCTCTCATCAGATCGTAAACGCTCTCTCTGAAGAAGTCATCCGCACCGGGCTCTTCGAGCTTGCTTTGCGCACGATCGAACAGCTCGTTTGCTAAATCGCTGCTTACGATCGTCATATAAATCTTCATCGTGTCGAACGCGGCGAGACGCGCTCCTTCCTCGTCTGTGCCGTTTGGTTTTGTCGTATACAGGTTGAAAAGAATCGGTAGATAATTCTTGGCGAAGCGAGCGAGTTCAGCGATATCATCAGTATTGTCTTGTTCAGTGGTCGCTTTGCTAATCAGCTTTCTCAAAGCCGTCATCGCAGATGGTCTCAAATCTCTCCGATCGTTGATAGCTACACCTAACAACTTGGCGATAGATTTAAAGTTATCCTTTACGTCACTGGCGTCATTGCACAGACTCGGCAAAATTGACCAGATTTGCGTTACTAAGCACTCGTATATCTTCCTATCTGCGAGAGATCCTTTAGCTTTCTCCTCGCACCGCAGAGCAAGTGGCAGCAGGATATCCTTGAAGAAGCTGATGGTGCCACCAGTTATACAGTCTTTCAATAGCGGAATCATCCAACTCCGTTTGAGATTGATCGTGTTTTCGTCAATTCGAAGAGGGAGGATGTCCAACACTGCTCGAGGTCCCATAGCCCGGATCGCTGCTCCAATGGCATACTCCGCGTCACGGTTGTGCGCAAAATCGTGGGAATCTCGCAAATTTCCCAGGGTCTTGACAACGTTGTCGAGTTCCTGGAGCTTCAGCTTGCCGGTAACTTGGAAGAGCACGGCTATAAGATGAAGAACATGGCGCCAGGCTCCGATATACTGATAGCTCAGGGTCTTGTGCATTATCTCGACTACGCGCATCACAATGGGTTCGTACTTGCCGATTCGTTCCTCATTTTCGCAAAGAGGTGCTACGCACTCCTGCAGAATGATTTTGACAGTGTGTGATGCACCATTGACGATCTCCATCTTGTTCGATAGCAAGAGCTCAACACATCTGTTGAACATTTCTGGTATAACGTAGTAGAATGTTGAAAAGACGTCGGAAGAGATTCTTGACAAGGTCAGGTGTGTCACCAAATTGCAGTGAGCCTCCTGCATGACAGCCAACCACGCCAAAGTTGGCTGTGTGTCATTCACAGATGGTTGATAGTCATAAAGGGCTTTAATGATATTTGCATTTCGCGAGAAAGGTAATGTTGCTTCCGACGGCCTCATGACAAATAATCCATGCAAGGTTTGCAAGCAGCACGACGTTATCAGTACATTGTTCAAAGTCATGATCTCCAGCAGACGTTCACAGATGGTCTTTACACGCGATTCTGGTAGTTGATGCGTTATATCCTTCAACAATGTAAGAATATGCAGTATAGTGGTTACCTCTAGCGACGATCCTTGTTTGCAATCGTTGAGTTGCTTGAGACAGTGCTTCGCGACTTTTTCCGCAGCCGGATGATGAGTCGGTGGTTTCTCGCTCTTCATTATGTCACTATCCTTCAAAATGGCACATATTCCATGTTGGGCAGACTTGCGTATCTTCGGCTTGGCGTGAGTGATAAATGACAACATAGCGTCCAGTACTTGCATTGTCGAGGAATTCACCCAAACTGCAGCCTCCTGCGCTCTCAACAATACTGAAAGACAACCTATGCAATGTCGCAGAATGAGATGGTTCTCACTATCGACATATCGTTGTAGAATCTGAAGAAGAGCCTGACTTGTCGGGCCAAATTGCAAATTTAGGACGTTTTTGGGTACCGTTCTCAGACACATTCCGAGTAGAGACAGAGTGGCTGCTACAGAGGTGTCATCCTCCACCACTTCTAAAGTGCTCATTAATGCAGCAAAGTACTCTGTCGAGCTTTCATTACCATCGTTCTGCTTGATAATTTCGGTGACAGTTGCCAGCACTGCCAGCATCTCCTTGTGTACGATTGAATTCGATTGAAAATGACTGAGGAACTTGTCAAACGAAAGGTTGGAACAATTGCTGTAATTAGTGGCGAACGTGTCGTATGTATTAGCCGTCTCATATACGGTACTTTCCTCGAGCTGATCCTCGTCTATGTCGAGCTTGGCGAATTGCGGCTGAATACCCTGGATAGCATCGTGCTTCCATAGATCCTCCTTCGTGATGCCTGGCGTGCCGGAAAAATTCTTGAAAAACATACCAGTCGCTTGCTCGCGATGTTTCATGGTAACTGGGTTGGAACTCGAACTCTGGCCTTTCGCCCATCGCTTCGCCTTCTTTCTACTTGCCAAACGAGGCGCTAACTTGCCCATCTCTTCTTTCTATCCTGCTTTTCGTTCTTTCACTTGGATCTGTTTCTAACTTTTCAAATTTGCGAAGAGACTATCCACGTGCAGTCAAACAAATCGCTACCTAACCTATCAGTGTCACACGTGCTCCACTTGCGCATAGCCGCAATCCGCATAAACATGAACGTATTACTTCAAGAGATCTGTTTCTGTTTCTGCACTAGACACAGTATATACAGTAGCGCAACTCTCTACTTTAGTGTTCCCCAAAATGGAGTACGCACGCGCGAAATAAGTAAGTTACCTAGTAGCGCCATCTGAATTTCTTTCTCAATTGCTCTTTATTTTTCCACGCTCTCTCTCTCTCTCTCTCTAGATCATTTGTACATCAAAGTATATATATATATTGGGTGGATCCATATATTCGTTCGGTTTTTGAAGGTAAAATGAAACAAGTTTTTTCATACAAAGAATGAATTTTAATCAATGATATGATTCTCCATTTTTGCACTACTAACAAAAACCGAACGAATATATGGATCCACCCAATATATATATATAAAATCTAAATGTAATAAAACTAAAATAGATTTATAATTGTAATGCATTGCAAAATAAAAAAATACCAAAATAAGAAAATATAAAATTATATGAATGTTGTATAAATATTATACTGTAAAAATATTTTAATTAACGACTGCAGCATAAATGCTTGTTTTCCTAGATCATTTGCGTTTTAGTAAATTATTGGAATTGCATCACATAAATTTCTAACTAAACGCAGATTTCTAACTAAAACGAAAGCAATCCAGCAATACGGGCAATTGGCCAGTGCCTAGAACTTTTCACTGTTTTACCAATGAGAATATTTTATTTTAATTAGCCAATTGTGCGCTGTCAGAACTCTCCCACGAAATATTACGATGCGAATGAATAAGTCTATAATAGGTGTTTTAAGCCTTAAGAAATTGACCAACTACAATCAAATGCGAGGAGAATAATTGATTGTGATTCGTCCATTCCTTATGGCTTAAGGCTTAAAAATCTATTGTAGATCCGGAGTAACAATTGTAAAACTGCTTTTCCTGCAGCCATTTAAAATTTATTAAAAAATTGTCATATATTTATCTTTAATCTTTCACACACATAAACTCATACACGAAGCATGCATCGTTGAGATAAAAATCTATTATAAAGAATATTACAGAATATTTAAATGTGCATATTTTTCATATAATATAAGAACATAATCTTGTAATAATAAAGGCTTTATTTGAAGCATTCATATATAGAGCATACACAACAATCAGATACACTCTCTCTATTCTTCTTCCGTCATTTCATTGTTCTCGCTTCGCTTTGGCTTAGGACGCAGCTTTGCCTCCGGATACTTTTCAGTCAGAAAACTATGCAACGCTCCGTATTCTGCCATTAATTTTATCCTCGTTTCATCAAAGTTCCTGAATCGTTCCAATTTTACCAATTTTGTTTTGTATAATGGATGTTTAGTATAAAATGGAGGATATTTCTTTTTTTGCAATCTTATTTTGCCATCCAAAACGTATTGAGTAAAATCGAGAATCTCATACGACTTCACTTCTTCTGGCTTTCTGACTTTCGATGGCGAAGCGATTACTTCTGGATAATTTCCGTTTTCTGATTTAAACTCAACTAAGTGCAATCGTTTTTCGTCTGCTAGTTGTTGATACGATTTCTGTAAAAAAAATTTCTTCTGTTGATTGTTGGATTAATTTAAGGTAAAATACAATGACTTTTTGACAAATGGCTTTTCGCTCATTATGCGTTTTGTAACGCATAATTGTAGTGAAAAATCAATAAACTCCATTTAAAATTAACAATGTGTAAGTAAAGGATTAAGTTGTGTCATATGTACACGTTTGTACATTTTCATCTGATTAAATAAATTTGAAATTCATCATTAATTATTCATAATTTAAAGATTATGAAAAAGTTTTTAAATATAGAAATAATCTGCTATTTGAGATTGACAACTTTTGATATATCTATCTAACAAATTAAAGAGACAATGCGCTAGATGATATATTATATTTAAAAAAAAAGTGCCCCTTTACTCTACCCCCTCCCCTCTCAGTATCTCTTTATATAAACAGCGTTATAAAAAGCGTATATAAAGGAGATTCTTCAGAAGAGCAGCTCATTATCAGCATACTCTTCACTCTGATAAAATGAGCGGCAAGATTCATGAAACATTGGTACTATGGATCACAATAATCTGCAAACTCTCTAACATCATTGAATCAAGAACTTTGACCCTATGAAATACATACCTGTTGCAATAAACCAATAAAGAAAGCTTTTATAATATGCTGTAAATTTATAGAACCTTCTACTTTGGCATACATATCTTTTATACCAATCGCTTCGCAACATGCTTTTATCGCACGATGGCAGACAAGTCCATATCCTTCGTGCATTTTCTTTACATATATCTTTGTTTTTCCAAATTGTGTAGCAAAATCATGTAATACTGAAACAAAGTCACACATAACGTGACATTAGAAAGAAAGAACAAGTGAAATAGAACAATTTTACATAATCATATTATTTTTTACCAGTATGCTCTTTGCATCTAGAAATATACATTAATCTTTGACTCGCCCTATGCTTAGCTGTTTTTATTGCTGCTTTCTGTACAGGTGCTTTCGCTAGTGCAAATCCAGCCACACCATTTCCATTTCCTGTTATGACAAATATACTAATTCTACTCTTGCGCCCTAAGTTACCAGTCATATGACTTATTAGTTTGCTTTCCAGTATCCAAGTATCAAAGCCATCAAAGGTATCTGAAAAAGAACAGAATGTATCATTTATGTAATCTTACTATCACTAGAATTAGGTGTGCGTGTGTGTGCGTGCGTGTGTGTGTGTGTGTGTGTGTGTGTGTGTGTGTGTGTATCAAGAAAGTTGATAAGAGTATTATATATGTATATACAGGATGAATATTAATAGTTAAAATCATATATATATATATATATATAAGTTTAACTATTAATATTCATCCTGTATATATATATATATATATATATATATATATATATATATATCTTGTAATTTAATCATATACAGTTATTACATTAATATAATTGTATATGTAGGATAATTATATGTGGTTAATATAGTGAATAATAATAACAAGAACCTTCTCCGATAGGATCTGGTGGTCCAACCTTTCTGCCACCAATATGAGCACTTGTCCAACCACGTTCCAAAGGTGACAATTTTATCTTTTTTGATACTGCTGAATGCTGTAGCTTGGCGAACTTTTCTCTTTCAGGATCAACAGGTAGCTTTTGCTGTTGTAAGAGTTCTTTACCTCTAAATACAGGAGTATTGAGACCAGGGAATTGCATTGAAATTTTTCCTACTCCAATAATCTGACCCTTATTTAAATCTCTCTTTTTTATTAAGCCTTTCGCTCTACCTCTACGTTTTCCTGCATTACTGACAGTTGTCACTCCCTTCCATAATTCATCCGCAGATTCTGTGAGAGAAGAGCGTGAGAAGAGAAAACATTACAAGCATATTTTTCTAAAATATTACGCTCACCAAAACTTTACTCACTATTTATAAAAAACGTCGTACTCCTTGTACTATGTACCAAAGGGATGTACGTCTTTAACAGATGTGAGTGTATGTAATCAGTAAATAAATTATGTATATCTGTGAAAAGATGTTATAGTGAATAATAGTAAATAAATTGAGCTGATAAATTAATTTGAATGGGATATATGTAAAAAAAATACATATTTCGTTCATATTTCGTACCGTTGTTCACAAATGAAACGTTTCTTGGCGAATTTTTCGCAAGTCCATAAACACGTAACAAACACGTTCGAATCATTTTCAATTTTTATTAATTTACATTGATTCTCGTTCTTGGACTTACTCGACATCGGTCGATAATAAAACCAAAGAAAAGTCTGAGAGGGGCCACCTAGTGTTTTTCTCTGCTGACCGCGTAGCCAATGAATCAAATATTGAAAAATTCATCTCCTAGTTATCCCTATAAAACCAATTCTCCTATTAGAATCGAATGTATTCCAAAACTCATCAAAACTGTTTCGCAGTTAGGACACAGAGACATTTCCACCGAGGGTTTAAACCGAATCAGGGGGCGATTCAAGATTGTATCTTCAAATAAGATGAAAATTATAAAAGTGAGCGAATTTACTAGAATACTAATAATTGTTTGTACTAATGTTGACCAATGAAAAATTATTGTTCAACATCTAGTAAATTTGCTCACTTTTGTAATTTTCATCTTGTTTGAAGATATCAATAGAATCCCAGAATGTAAGAATCAACCAACTACAGTCGCATTCCCCTGTCGTTCGACTGTAACAGGAAAATATTCGACTGTAGTTGGTTGATTCTTACATTCTGATTCGGTTTAAATCTTCGGTGGAAACTAGGCCAATGTTACACTGTTACCTGTGTTGTTGGAAAACATCCCAAATTTCGGTAAGCTTCAAATTCTCTTTCATCGAAAGTATGCGACCTATATTGTGATATTTTATGACACCTATATTTTGTGGCGCGTATTAATTTGTAAATATAAATAAATAGATCACAAGCACAACTGTTATACTACATATTTTATTACGCGATAGAAATGGATCTAGATACAGCTTACATTGGTAATTGCATTTATTCCATCTGAGACAATTTTGCATATGTATGCTTATTGTTTGTTATTTAGAAAAGTATATGGATATCATTTGTACGCGAGTATCTTTGCTTGTTTGCATATGAATATTCTTTTTTTATACAATTTAATCAAAGTATATTATATCTTTCTCCTCTCCACACACGCACACACATACACGCATAAGAAGATATAAACACAGTATAATAAATTAATATTGTATATAACCTACATTAAAAAAAAATATATATATATATATATATAGAAAGAGAGAGAGAGAGAGAGAAATATTCTAATTGTAAGAGATTAAAACAAATTAGAAAGTTCACTCAATTTTGATTTGAATATCTTTAAATTTGTTGCTAGAACCATTGATTCATGATTGGATGGAACATCTTCAGCAAACTATGAGAAAACAGGAGCAAGAGCAGATTGTTAATGCAACCGATTTTGCCATGCCATTCATAGGTAGGTAATGAGAGAATAAATATTATGTGTCGCGTGCAGTGGATTAAGAGATATTGAAAGATATTTGGAAAACTTGTTAAAATACCACTTTATTGCTTTATTTTAAATTATATTATAATCAATACAGCGATTCCAGCATCTACTATGACAGCTGCTTTCAAGATAGCGGAATACTTGGAGTTAGAACCAAATGTCAAGTATATGGCTATTGAACTGTACGATAGATTCATGTGTAAACACTTTTGGGAGCTTTTTAAGACTGAGTTTGCAAATGATCCATCTGAAGCATCATGGTTTAAAATTTGCAAAAAAATTTCTAATCAAACGAAATTAAATCTAATGTCATGTTTTCAATTGGCGTGCAAAATGGATTCTCATTCCAATATCTTAGGAATACCGCAGGTACATTGAAAGATGATACTTTGTGAAGAATTTAAGCATCATGACAAATCTTAACAAATAAAATTTGCTTTGTTAGATTCTTAATATTCTATATCTGATTGACAAAGAGTCTGAATATACGCGAAATATGATTTCCTTTTCGGAAATTAAAGTTTTCAAAACAGTAGGATTTACAATGCCCCTTTATACACCATTGCATTGTATCGAAATTCTTCTGGCAGCGACAGGTCTCGGAGAAACGCCAAATACGTTTAACATTTCGATAGATTTATTGGATTTGGCTTATCTAAAGGTTTAGACATTATCTAATTTATTTCTTCATACAATTAACAATTTATACAATACATATTTCACTAAGTTGTACACATTTCCAGCATGACAGATTGTATTCACAATTTCATTCATATTACATGCACAAAGATACTGTAAATACAGAATATGTAGCTCGGAAAATGATATCATTGAAATCAAACGTACTTTACCTAAGTGCAGCAATAGTATATTGCACAACGTTTTTTCTATGTTTGGATACAAATGCTTTGGGAGAGCAAATTATTGTAGCAAAATTGGCAGAATTATCAGATACAACCGATATTGATATTTCCAATATGGCCAATATGTTGCTCTCAATAGCAACACAAGAGTAATGTAATAGACTGCATATTAAACAATTTTACATATGCACGCATGTGTGTATTGTACTATATAAATACACATTATACAGATATGTATTGTGTAAATACTTTATAAACAAAATTAAATTAATTCTTATTAATATCGCATGCAATTATATGTACATTTTTATTTATTTATTTAGATCATTTATGTACATTGTGTGTGTGTGTTTGTTTATGTGTAAAATAGACATTTAAATTACAAATGTATCGCTCTAAAATATTTATATCGCATAGTGAATTTACATGCGATGTAAATTTACGAGAATTGATACAAATTTGTGATAATTAACATATAAATATTGGATATAATATATTATTAAATAATTCATGATTTTTTATTATATAAATCTTATTGCCGCAAAATTACATTATTTTTTCTAATTCAAAAAAGAAGAAAAATCAATCAATACCGACCGTACATGAAAGATAACTGACGTTTCTATTGATAGGTGGCCGCGATATCATTGACCCCAGCACCAGTCAATAGTTAGGTTAGGTTAGGCTCCTTTCTCTTCACAATTGCTCCAAGTTGCTCTCGTTTTGTTTCACCCCTTTCACCGTGCGCGCGTGCTCGACATTCACTACATTCATCACCACTACGCATCACTACTATTTTACTATCTTTCCCAAAAAACCAACAGTCTTGTCCATCGACAATTGTTTGACTTTGTTCGCTTCATTCATCGCGGCTTCAACTATATATAAAAGATTTGCGCTGCATTCTGCATTAAATACAAAAGAAATTCAATATTTCTCACATTATTCTAATGACGACCTTTTTTGATATTTGAAAAAAATAAATTTCAAGGACTTTATTTGTAAAATTTTTTTTGCGTTGTGCCAGGGCTGAAAATCAAAAGGAAATCGTTTATAAACTCTTGTTCTCGCTCACACATGTGTGTGACATTTACAACTAGTGACAGCCGTTTCGTGTAGTTTCAAGATGGAGAGAAAACAATGTCGTGACTACTGTTCTCGCACAATGGGGTTGTAAACACAGCCTGGGTCGTCGGTGATTCTGTTAGTTTTACAACGAAAACAGAAAAGTGTAATGGCGAAATCTGTGCTAAGTTCGGACACGCTGCCAAAGGCCGGTCGTGTAAACGAAGGTGAGACTTTTGTATTTCTTTCTTCAACACTTGCTTTTCTTGTAAGATATGAAATTCTCTGTAAGCTTGATTCTTTATCTTACGCATACGCAGTCTTTCCTTCTTTTCATATTTAGATATATATGTATATATGTAATTCAAGCGTAGAAAACGCAACAAAAAATAAAGTGAAAGATTCTGGAGCAAACATGTCTCACACCATATAATTAGTCATGATTAGTCATAATTGCATTGGTATTTATAATGTGAACTTGTACTCATGTAATTTTGCAGTATGTCGTGAATGGTTGGTACATGAAGATGGGGCATTGGCTTATCGGCTTCAAGATGAAGAAAGTATGTAAAAATTTTATGCTTATATGTTTGTCGTATAGATGTACGTATGTATGTCCTTAGCAATGTTAGATTAGATTCATTCAAGAACATTCCAATCAATGCTGATTGAATTTCCTATCTTAAGAAGAATGAATATATAGTTTTCTTCATTAATTTAAATTATAAAATTTATCCAAAAAATATTCTCATCTCTATTCTTATTATATTGATTTTATAAATTATTTGAGCCTTAGTTTTATTAATTTTAATCCAAAAAACTTGGTATTATGTAAAAAAGGAAAAAAAGGAAATTTAATTAAAATAAACCTAAACAGCTGAAGGAAGTCTCAAAATTTTTATGTTGAGAGAGAGAGAGAGAGAGAGAGAGAGAGAGAGAGAAAACATAGAATGTATTAAAGAGAAAGAAAAGATATAAATGTAAACGAATATACTTTTGTTGAAAATAAAAAATGGATAAGTTAATACTTTATATAAGATGTAGATACTGGAAGGAAGATTAAGTGCTTTGAGTATAAGATATTTGTATCTGTTATCAATATCTATAGTAAAAGGTTTTAACATATGATTCTTTATTATGATTTATAGTTAAGGAACATTATACCGGCAACAAAACGCGTAATGCACAGGTGAGAGAAGATGTGCCACGAGCCAAAGTTGAACAGGAATTGGAAGCGCTAAAATATCAAACTTATATTCAACAGCAGTTAGTAATATTTACATTTCTCTATAAAGATAGAGATTTTTTTATATCGTTGTTTATTTGTTTTGTTTTATTTTACAAAGGGAAGAGAGAGATGAGCTTGTCGCAAGGCAGATTGCACTTTCTTTGGAGCGAGAAGAGAAGCAAAAAGAGCGCGAATTGCAAGAAATGATGAGATTACAGTTAAGATTGGGAGATGAAGCTATGCAGCAAGAGTTTGAAAGACGTATGCAAGAAGAAAAAGATGAGGTAATCACAATATCTTGTGGTTAATAAAATTCTTGAAAATATTATATAGTCGTATTTAAGAAAAGAAAGAAATAATTGTTTGTTAGCATAAAAATATAAACTTTGTTGTATGATAGGAATTAGCAAAAAAGCTACAAAAAGAAGAAGAAAATCACGACGATCCGGAAGATGAGCAATTTATGTTGGATCAAAAATTAGCGATGGAGGCGCAAGATGCTGAGTTGGCACGAATGCTTCAGGATAAGGAGCGTGCAAAGGCTCGTAAAGCGCGAGAAAGGGCGAAACAGAAGAAGCTAGAGCGGGAGCGTCTGCAACAACAGCAACAACAGGCAGATGAACAGGATCTCACGGAACGACCTCAAAGACCAGACAGACTGGACTTGAAGACCCTGTCAAACAAGAATCGAACTCGTTATCCTGCCAATTATTCTCATTATTCGGATCCTGAGGAAATCCATACGTTAGACAGCCCCGACAATGTGCAAGAAGTGGCAAATGTCGCAACCATTATTGATCCTACTTACAGTGTGCATAGAGGTACTTTTTCGAGCAGCTCGAGCAGCACAATAAGCCCCACTTATGTTTTACCGACGCCACCACAAGAGCTAATGGCAGATGATATACCATGTTACATGCCGATTCAAGGTCAGCGACGAAATCAGGCTCAATCACCGTCTAACATACAAGAGGAGAAGCACAAGCGGCGAGTTAAAGATGGGTGTAAGCATCAGTAAGAAATATAAAGCTGAGAGAGATTAATATTTTTTATACAAATTTTTTTTTATTGCCATCAAACGATGACATAAATTAACAAGCAGTATTCATTTCTAAGATCTATCCATAAAGAGATGCAATTTTGTTACATATTAAGCAATATTGATAATACATTTATTTTATACATATAGTATATATATTTACTTTCGCAAAATGTGTGTACCAATTTTAAGATTTTACGATTATTTTTCTTTGTATCGATAGGATATATTGCCATATATTATATGATAATGTAAATCAATATACTGCCATACATTACACAAAGTTTAATGTGCCTTTTAAAGGGCATTTAAAAAAATCTAAGAGCCTTAACAATTAACGAATTATTCAGCAATAATTATAATTGCTAATATTCGAATGAACAGATTGTAGCGTCCTCAATTTTCGTTTTACATTTTTTGATAACTGTGTCTCTGATAGAATTGTATATGAAGCAAGAATGGAAAATAACGCGTTACTTGTCATCCCTGTTGTAAAATATATAGACACTAGTATAAATATTTTTTTAACATTAATATGCTTCTCATTGTTTAAACTTTTGACATTTTTAGTATAAATAGAATAAAAATAAAAGAATATCTTAGACAATCAGAAAATAATATATTTTTCAACTTTATGCATTGATATAAGACGAGAAAGTCGTGCAACAGTGTACAAATATTGATCAAATATGAATTTATCATAAAATGTTAATTCAATTGTAATTCAAATATAAATGGATCAAGTATACAGAATAATTTTTTAAATGCATAATTAGGTTATGACAAAAGATTGAGAAATTATAAAGTTTTGCTTTAAATTAAATTATTCTGTATTATTTAAATGATTATGTTTAAGAGAATCTCACGTTTTCATTACATTCAATTGGCTCTTACAAAATGACTGATACGTTTCCGATATGCATATCATTCAACGCTACAAAGTTTGTCTATAACATGTTTAATTTACTAATAAATCGACTATTTAAAGTTTTTTCTACAGTTAAGGTAGAACGTAAAGAACGACAACACTGCCAAAGAATAACACTTTAATACAGGCCTTTAAAAAAAGTGTTGATAAAGAAAGGGCATACACATTACGTATTTATAAGGATCTAGATTGAAAGAGTTTTATGTATTGCAATATTTTTCGAATTTTGGAATATGATATATGATAACAAGCTTCAAAACTACTGAAGTATATAGTTATAACGTGTTGAAGGGAAATGTTAAAGAGAGAACGCATAATTGTTACTACATACAGTTGTTACATTTTCCCTTCAAAAAATAAAGAAAAAAAATCTTAAAATTACTTGTAATTTCAAAATAACACATTTATAAAACGTTTAGAATTTATTTATTATTAATTCTCTAGCATTATAAAGGATATATATAGACTTATTGTATATGTGTACAATGTATTACTTACTAACTTATGTAAGAACTGTGTTCAGAAGAATAAGAATTTCTATTGATAGCTTTTCAAGCAATATTCCATTAGAATATATGAATTTTTTTGTAATACTTTTTTCATAATGATTATATTATTTGTGGTGAATTCTCTTGTTTACTATCATATGTATATATATATATATATATATATATATATGTATATATATATATATATATATATATATACATACATATGCATATACATATATGTATATATATATATGTGTGTGTGTGTGTGTGTGTGTGTGTGTGAGTTTCTTTTACATTTATTGTATCGATACAACTATACATAAGTATATTAATAAATTATTTACAAAGATATGATACATTGCTTTCTTGCCGAAAATATTATAGGAGCATGTACTATATTATATATGCAAAATGTGTAGCAAAAAATCCTGTGCTACAAAATGAACATCTAGAAACATCAACAATAAAAAAACTGATACTACCGATAATAAATATCTTTAAAAAATGTACATATAGATGGAATGAATACTATCGTGATCAAAGAATATTGTATGTACGCACGCATAATATGAAAACATCTGTACATTTTTCAATGATAATTTACCATTAGAATACATTATTTAACATAACACTCATTGTAATCGTATCACCGTACACTTGCCGGCTCGCGCGTGCATCGCACAAAAATAACATGATATATTTTACATTGAAGGAAAAACATAACTTTTTTTATGCAATTGGAAACATATATAATGTAATTTGATTCACTTATGCGGGTTTATTAATCTTTGATAAAAACAATCTTAGAATTTCTACATATTGTTGAAAAAAAAAGGTATTTCTCAACATCACATTAGCATATATTCCAAATATCATGTTGGAATAGTCAATCACCTCCCATCATAACTTAAAATATATTCCAATCAAAAAAAGAAAACGAGATATTTTACCTGATCGTCATTCAAAACAAATTGAGTTGTTTGCAAAAAGATAAGATTATTCAAGTTCTTGATCTTGTTTCTCTTTGATTTTTGCAAACAATTGAACTTGTCTGTCCCCGCTGGAATTTCAATTAGACAAAGCAATTGTTTTTTTCATTTTCTAACTAGGATATGCTGGGACAAGTTAAATCTTTCGATCTTTGTTTATTAGCATTCATAATTATTTATCATATCAGAGAGATTATTTTGTACTATATTTTTGCCAGAATATAGACGCTAAAACTGGTCAACAATTTCTATGTTAACGTTTCCTAATATTTCTTTTGTTTCACACGCACCGTGTTTATAAATATTAAAAGTTAATGCTTTGAGTAATCGACTGTTTTAATTGACAGAAGCATAGGTAAAAAAAAAACATGTTGCGATGATAAAAGAAATATGTGAAAGGAATTTACAAATATTGAAAGACTTACAAATCTAAAATGTGCGTGATAGAACTCTTGGGAAATTCCAGTTTTAATCTGTTGTATTTTTGGATCTTTTAGATACAACAAATCTTGTTCGAAATCGCGATCCGAAAGAATTTTTAACTAAACGAACGCCAGATTTGATGTTGTGAGATTGCCGGATAGCGGGTCGTTGTTTTCCTTCTTGATAAGGACTCGGTATGAACGATCTCATTTTTCTGTAAAAAATAAACATAAGATATAAATTAAAAGACTTCCATCTTTTTTCTCTAATAAGAAGAGACGAAATAGAGACAAATGAAGTTTTTAAAAAGTGATAAAACACATAGCGATGAGGATAATTATATCGAATTAATGAATAACAACCTACATACGATGTTGTTTTGAAGAAATGTTTTTATTAGATCTGGTTTGAGGCGGTGAGAACACATAATTCGGGACCTCTCCAATGTCTGTAAATAGAAGAGTATGATCTCGTCAAACCGCTATTTAAAATCTGCTATTCAACAAGTGAATGGAATTATACACACGTCCCAAATTAGATAGAAATCGACTATAAGAAGCGAATTGTGTAAAAAAATGGTAAAAATACAATCTACGGAAAGAAAAGGAAATTTAAAGGATAATTTACACAAAAATCTCTGAAAGCAATTCTTCAAAAGAGATATTGATAAAAAATTCCGTTTATTATTGCACAGAGCGTTCCTTGCAACATAAGACTATTCACTTGGTAAGCGGCCTAATTTTTCAAATTACCTTTCTCCAATGGCACATCATCCGTTTTCTCCGGCAACGAGAACGAAAACAGATTGCTGAACTCTTGACTTACACTGATCTTGCGCGGTCTACCTCGTCTCGACTTCACGGTATTCGTTTTCGTCTCTTTGATCATCGTGACTGATGCCGTTTTTCTTTTAGGCGCTGGAGTATCTTGCGCGATTTCAATATCTGTTTTTTCATCTCCTTCCACTAGCTCTTCCGCTATCGGTGATACCACTATGATACTTGTGTCAACATTTCTGACCCTTCTTTTCATATCTGTGTGTGTCACATCTGCGCTGGACGCTCTCTTCTCTCTGGCATTACTTTGCACAGCCTTCTTTCTAGTAGATCTCGTCTCTCTTATTGACGGACTTAAAATTTCTTCCAATTCCTCTGGCACAGAGAGTACCGACGCGCTTCGAACGCGCGCATTTGTCGTTAGTCTACCGACAATCTCTTCTGTATCTCTCGCGGCGGAATTCCTGGATTTCTTTGACTCTTCCGGGGGCTCAGCAACCTCCGGAATGATTTCTTTAATAATACTACTGGACCTACGTCGCAGTGATCCTATAGGCGTCTTCATCTCTTTAGGTACTGAACTGCCACGTTTTCGGGTCGTTTTAATGTCTGGTTCTTTCGAACACTCCTTATCCCTCATGGATGATCTCAATGATCTGTTTATCGTTGCACCATCGGTATCGGACGATACCGAAGATTTCCTCGTGCGTCGCAAAGACTTCTTGTTCGCGTTCTCGCCTTCTTCGTCGTCACTCGCCAGTTTTACAAGCGATGTCGCACTTCCTGACTTTGTGAAACTCCTCTCTCGCAGAGAAGGGGTGTCTGCCTGTAATTCTTTTCTCGCGGAAGAAGCAAGTCTTGTGCTTCTCCTTACTGGTAGTTCATCCTTGACGCTTTCGGAGTCGCTATCCTTTGTATTGGGCTGCGGCATTTCCTTCGTTACAGACGTACATCTGCGGCCTCTCCTCGTTGATGGTTGCGCGTCGGAGTTTCCTGATTCACAATTCTCATCCAAGCTCATTAATATGTCCTTCGCAAGAGAATTCGCTCTTCGACCACGTAATTTTCCCGAGGGAGAATCCATCCTTATTTCCTTCGCTGCTGAATTTGCTCTCCTCGAACGCGACGATATTTCGAAATCTGTTTTTTGCGACGAATGATCTGTTGAAAAATTTAAAGAGTCCTTCATCGTTGAACTTGATCTTCGTAAACGGGTGACTTTCTCCGGCTCTACTTGCCGTGCCGAGATATCTTTTACCACCGAACCTGCTCTACGTGATCTAGTCATACGTACAGATGAAATATCCGTGATCTCAGTTTGATTCTTCTTACTTTTCGAGAAACTTTGATCACCTGACAGTTTCTCCTCAGTCATGTCTTCAACCTTCTCTTTAGCCATCTCCTCGGATACTTCGATTGTACTATCGTCTACTTTATACAATTTTACATAGCTCGAAAAAGTTTTATCGGATTTGTCATGGATATCGATGTTGGATCGCTGTCGGGACAATGAAGCCTCATCGAGACCTTCCTTTGGAACGCTTTTGCTCCTACGCTCTGATTTGCGGTTCTTCTCATTGGATTCACTGTTCTTCTCCATTTCGACATTCTGCGTGACATAGGAGCTTTGTAAATTAGAATATCTACCGTTTTTCGCTTTTGACTCTTCAGTTTCTCTAGCATTGGAATCAGACTCATCGTCTGTAATATTCGACATGTCGTATAATATATGTTCTGAAGGAATAATTGACATCAAATGTGTTTCTTTTTTATTATCCATTTCATCAGGTACTACCGGTGTAACAGCTCTGCTATTCGCAGATTCGTCATCAGTCAAATCAACGTCACCCATTATTTGCACCGATTCTTGCAAACCGTTAGATTTCGTCATACTGCATTCTTCCGTTTTATATCCTGGATTCCGAATCTGACGGGACAAACAAGAAGCAGGAACTTGATGACTATCCAAGTGCATCTGCGCATCTTCCAAACTCTCGAACGTCTCCTCGTGCTCGTCACTATCCTCGTCGTTTCGCAATGTAAATAGTTCCTCGTCAGATTCATCCGAAACGATCGGACTCGATTCCGCGACCTTTTCAGATTCGAAGAGTATAGGCAACTCGTAATTTTGTAAACTCGGATTAGCCTCCCTCGCGATCCTTCCATTATTGTATTTGTTCTGTCGATTATTGCTTTCTACGACCTTATCTAAACTATCTTCTTGTTTTGCGAAATCAATTGTTTCACTTCCATCACAACCAAATTGTTCAACATGATGCACAGATTTTTTAGATTCGTTTAGCACGTTAACATCTTCCTTTATCTCGTACAAGTTATTCACGTCATCTATTTCCGTGGCTCGTTCGTCGTCAATAGATGTCTGAGAAACTGTAATCCTCGTTAGTGGAGTAGACGTAACGGTAAATTTGTCGTCACCATCTCTTTCGTTGAACGGTGTCCATTGCGGATTAGTAAGTCCTGATCTCTTTGTAAGATAGCTAATATCGGCGACGCTGCTGTCAGAGGATAATACAGTGGTCGAGTAAATGGAGGTCGGTAATAACGAGCTGCGATTTCTCGGTGTACTTGAGATAAACGATTGTTCATTTATCTTTTCGGAAGTCCTCGAGATCGCTGCGGACAAGTTTACGGACGAGCCACTTGCTTTACCCGTGCAAAATTCCTGTGGCACTTCTACGGACGATTGTAAGGCACTTCTTCTGAGACTGGGTCGCGGACGAGCGTAGCAATGAATCTTACCAGACGTACTGCTATTGTCACTCAAAATCGCGCTTTCATAATATTCTGGCTTGTTACTCGCGTTTGGACTGAAGAACGTATCATTATTCGCTTCGTTCGAACTAAGGGGAACATCAGTCTCAATATCGTCTTGTTCTTTTTCCTTCTGTCTTCTCTCCTCTTTTTCGTCCTCTTTCTCATACATCAAAGTTTTCTTGGATTGATTAATGTTAAATCGTATTTGTCTACTAACTTTTCTTTCTTTTTCAGACAATCTATCGGTAGTTTCCTTTGCTTGGGACATTACAGTAGGAGACGTCGAGCTTCTTACAAGTTGTCTAATTTTCAAAATTGATTGCGGTGTCTCTAGAACACGATCCTTGTTCATGGAGACATTAGGTTTACGCTTTACCAGAGGCGTCTCGAAAGTCTCCATCAATCTTGATTCTTCCGAAACTCGTTTGCTCGGCGAGATATTCTTGTCTGTTAGTTTCCGGCGTTTAATGTCATTTGGTACATCATCTGCATCATCTTCTTCGTAGATCTGATCAACTGTGCGTTTGCCGCGACTCTTATGCGTTAACGTTGGAAATAACACACAGTTCATGTTTACGCCGTGACTGTTGAGTCTCAATGACGTGCAAGGCGCACTGACAAATGGAATCTGAGATTTCTCTCCTCGTAGATAGGTCTCTCTGGCCTTTGTAATCACAGTTTCATATATATTCCGCAACTTATCGTGGCTTTTACAATGTGACATCGGTCTGGAATAGCGTGTCTTTAGATCTGCGTCCGAATTCGATGTGGTCGCGTTCATAGAGAATCGTTTCGTGATATCGGGCAAGGTCATTTCGTACGCGCTGAGCATAATGAACGACGTGGACTGCACATCTTTGACCACGTTCGGTTGGTACTGCCGGATCGGATAGCCGCCAATTACTTCCGTGTAACGACATCGTTGTAGATAGTACAACAGTCGTAAATCTTCCATCTTATTCTCTTCGAGAAATTTGACAAATACTTCCTCCTCCTCGGAATCTAAAACTAAATGCAGAACTTCATCGAGCTTATTGTATGTTCTACACGCTCGAAAGAAGCTGGTTAGTAATTGTTCGTAGTGACAGGGTGGTCGACGATGGAAAGCGGATTGTACCAGGCCATGTTCCACTGAAAGGCTCATGGCCATACCTTGTTCCTCTATGGAAGACAAGGGTGGTTTCCTCACGCGAAGATACAAGAGCGCCAGTTTGTGTTGATTATTACGCACCAAAGTACGCAATATGAATCTATGATGCCAATCCTTGATATCAGAATCGCAAACTAATTGACCGGTCATTGTATCAAGAAATTCTTGATAATTTTCGTGATCGAGTAGCCAGAATGCCTGAGTGAGCTTGATGAGACTGGGGCTCATCATGAATGCGGACGGATATTTGATCAGCTGTTTCACCGCGGGATACGACCGCTGCAGCAGCATAGCTAGGTCCATCAGGAGGTAAATTGTAATCTGATGTCTGCAATTGATCTCATTTACTTCTGTCTGATGACAATCGGTTAAATAAGATCGTAGTAGAGATTGCAGCGATGGCGGTGGATAGCAGCCATGCATGGCGATGCCACCCTCTCTTTCCCATTGTTCTTTCAACATGGAACACTCACGCGTTATCAGCTCATCAATAAATAAATCTTCCTCGTTTTCGCCATTACTGCCATTGTTTTTTAACAATTGTGCTCGTTTCTCTTTATAAAGCACCGAAAGCTTCGCATAAGGATAAGGCACTCTTAGCGCTAAGGAGATAGGTAGCGTACTCTTCTCCTCTTCTCCTTCTTCTTGCTCCGCTGTCTCTGCCGCCGTTACTGCTTGCTTCTCCTCTTCTAAATCTTGCATTTCGGGCAACAGACCCACGTCGTAGAACCAAAGGAGTACTTGAAAATATAAGGACACGCGTTTCAACATCCTTCGTTGCTTCATCAAGTCAACCGCCATGGATGGCAATTTAGCCACTACATTGGACAAACATTCCAATTGCTGCGAACAAAACCGCAAAGTTTTCACGTCAGTTTCACCAATGCTGCTGCCTGATTGATCGAACAAAGGAATACAGAGTCGATCCGCGATCATTTTTATCGTAGAAGCTCTCTGAATGCCCCACTTGAGGAAAGTAGGATACAAGTAAGAGGCACTACCATCTGACCACTCTATTGCGCATTTTATTAGAAAACTGGACCATCGCTGCTCCAAGCAGAGGGACAACAACATCTCTCGTTGTGCATTCTGATCGCTGGCAAATGAGAATTCTGAATTGAACGGCATTAACCCAACAGAAAGACATCTATGAAACGTTTCAAACGGTTGTATCAATACGATAGGACCCGTCATAGCTATTTCACGTAATAAATCGGTCTGAATACCACGAGTCATCCAGAACGTCAATTTCATTGAGTTCAACTCCACCCATTCGAGTGACAAGGAATTGGGATAGAACAATTCCTCCGATGAACTCGGACCACTGCTGGAGAATTCTTGCAAACTGTGTGGGATATATGCGAAATTTATGACCTGAGTGTCTTCCTCGTTTTGTACATCCGATCGTATACGATACGTTGCCAATATACTATTTGGATTCTGACACTCGCTAATAGTGTGCGGCATTTGCTCTTTGTACCATTGATTTAAGTCAAACAGAAATACTCTGTCGTTAGTTGCGATAAGCAGTAAGTTATCCTCGCCTCTTCTAGTGGCCGAGTCGGTCTGTTCTGGATTGGATTCTCTCTCAACAGTGCACAAATTGATAACCTTGTCTCCTTCGTTCAATTCCGATTCAAACTTCAAATTGGGATCATCTTCTAAATTAAAGTACAAATTTATCTCTCTGTCACAGTATTTCCTTTCAAATAGCATGGCGTACATTCGCAATATTGGTGGTGCTTTTGACAATTCGTCCTGATACACTACCCACAAATAATAAAAAGGTCTAGGATCGTCTGTGGGTTCCAACAAAGCCAAATGCGTGACTGTCATATTCTCGTCGATGGGTGTACTAATCCATCCTATGGAACCATCATTTTGCCAAATTATCACTCTGCCTAAACAGCCGGAGATTAAACAGCCAATCTTTGTAGAACTAACGATTGCTGTGGTCAAAGTTTCGCCGAGCAAAGGAGATGCTTCGAAATCTTCTCTGTTAAAACCAATGTGCTTTTCTATACCTAAGAATATATTAAATTTCAAGTAATTACTGATATAATATTAATCAAAAATTTGTATGTAAGAGATGCATGTGTATGTGTTTATAGAAGGCAGTATACTAATCTGTCCTCTACTTCATATTTTTTATTTAATATAGTATCAACATGTGGACAAATATTAACTTGATAATGATCGTTTATTATTAGCACTTACGGTTGTTGAGCAAATTGTAAGCTGCATGTTTTTCTCGAATGGATTGACGTCTATCAATAATTTGTTTCACCGATGGAAAATGTATCTCTGCCGGTGACGTTTCATCCATAATAATAGATAAATCATCCATATCCCATACAGTTCTCCGAAGATCAATCATGATATGTTGAAGATTACGCAAAGCTACACAGGCCATTCCATCCATTTCATTTAATACGTTATCAGGTCTTTTATCATTGAATTCCTCCCATTCGGCACCACCCGCCACAACACATACTTGTTCTATCCCACATGGCATCTATAAAACACCATGTAAAATACAAAAAAAAAATCTTTAATTACAATCTTTAATACTAATTCAAAACGAATCTGATTTAAAAGATAATACTTACACGAATAGCCCTCAAAACACGGGATGTAGTACAGTCAAATATACATAATAAACCAGAAGAATCTCTCAGTCTGCTCGCACAATTATCTATTCCAACCAGCAGTAATGGAAATTCTCCAGGTTGAATAGGAAATTGGGAAACTGATGTTACAACACCACGAAACATCCAACTGCTGACGGTCTCTCCTATTTTTACATTAAAAACTACCAAGTGGCAACCATAACTCAGCCATGCGTATGTTGCATTATGCAGAAATCCTCCACGGTAATCATTAACGTTGTCGTACTCTTGAAAATTCGCAGACTGACCATACTCTAAATTTCTTAACCAATTTGACACAGGAAATTGAAGATTCACGATCCTGCGAATCTACACGAGAGAATTATCGAGAAAATTATTGAAATGTAAAAACAATAAACTCTTCGTTTATATATCATCCATTGTTTTATATTTTCGACATAATTCGAATCAAAGTAGAAAAATATCAATTGAGAACGTTAAAAATCACGATAGGTTATATCAATAATTGAAATATCTTTATGTTGTAATGTGTTACCTCGCAGTTGACTTCCTCTAGCTCCTTCATTTCTCAGGCCAGCTACCGAAATATCATCAGTGAAAGTCGCATTTAAAAATCGTTTTTACAAGGCTCGCAATAAGGTTAGGTTATGTTGGCGCCAAACCTCACGTTTGTTCTCGTAATCACCCGGGAGACATATACATACATAAGAGATGAAATTGCACGGTGCAATGGAAAGTGACTTATCGGAAGAATACAATGACGGCGTAATTTGGAATCGTATTACGTACGAAAATGATATTATCTATCATTCATTTTCCTGCTCTCTCTTCCTCCGTCTAACGACAATGCGAAAAGGATAGACAATACATAGATGGCGTGTACAGTCATGAATAATTAAAACTCTAGATATTACCAAAATAACATAATCTTTCTATCAAGCCGAAATGCCGACATTTTCCTATTGGCTATTTTGATCGCCATTTTCGATCTAATTATTTGTAGTCCAATAAGTGCTTAGGCCGATATTTATAGTCAAATCTTATATTTAAGACTGTCTTAAGTATAGTCTTAAAAAGTCCAAAAGTCCAATGAACCAATCAGAGGGCTGTATTAGCCTCTTAAGACATTATTTAAGACAGTCTTGAAATAAGAATGGACTATACCACTCATAGTCGGTTTTTCTTATTTTAAGATCGTCTTGAGTAATGTCTTAAGTAATCTTTATGCAAACTTTTGTAACAAACTTTGGTCAAGGAAAACTTATAAAATGTAAACTTTAAATTTCAAAACTTTTCTATTTCTCTACGATTAAAATGATATGAATTGTACAATTTAAAAAAAAGGACTCTTTAAAAAATCATGTAAAACAATATTTTAAAAAATGAATTGAATTTACAAACATGTTCTTCAAGAACATATATATTACATCCACTTTTCAGGATTATTTGTTAAGTTTTGGACTTCTTGTCTAAACAGATGCACTTATTATGAGCTAATGTTTTCCATTTAAAAAAAGCATATTCTTTGTTCATTAGTTTACCATGGAAAAATAAAAAAGTTCTAAGATTTAAAATTAAAATTAAAATTTTCCTTTTGATTAAGTTTTTTGCGATTTAATATAATTTGTTTCTGAATTATAGATTTTGCAAAAATAATCCATTTTGTAATATTTATTTTAAAACGACATAATTTTAACAAAAAATTAAATGTTTGTAAAAAAATATTTAAAATAGATATGGATTTGCTAGAAAAGGAATGATCTTAAAAACTCATATAAATTTTTGTATCAGGCAACGGCTTCCTTCGAGCAGCACAATAGTTAAAAAAATTTGTTTTCCTATTTTTCAAAGGATTCTTCAACTTTCGCCATTTTGTAAAACATTTTTTGTAATTCAATTTTGATTTTCTTGGTTGTCAAAAAAAGTTCAAGCTTTAATTTGAGCTATTGTTCATCTCAATGTTTTTTTTTGCTGAGTCATCACTATTAAAAAATGTTAAGAAATTGTACTAAAATTTGCCTTGGCCGTTTCTTTAGATATAAAGTGTGTATATATACATTATATGTATAATAATAGTTTATAGCCAGTATTCATAGTCAGAGCTTATATTCAAGACCGTCTTAAGTATAGTCTTAAGTACGGTTTTAAGAAGTCACAAATCAATCAGAGGGCTGCATTCGTGACACCTCAAGGCTTAACTTAAGGTTTAAATTTAAGATGATCTTGAATATAAAAACTGACTATGAATACCGATCAAAGAGTAAGGCTATGCATCGAAAATTGAGATTAAAGATTAAAGATTGAAATTTCACCAATGAGGACAAAGAAGTTTTGACTCTTTTTGTTCTGATTGGTCAAACTTTAATCTTTCAATCTTCAATCTCATCCTTCAATGTCTGATTTTGGCCTAAACTGAATCGAGATTAAAGTTAATCTTCGTTGGTGGAAACGGGCCTTAATGTCAACTATAAAACCCAAGACACAATACGAGAGAATAGCGATAACGGTAGGAATAACATGATTTCAACCTATCAGAAACTGTGTATTTCGATATATCCGATTTCTAATAGGCTGAAATCGTGTTATTTCTATCGCTATCGCTATTCCTTCGCATTGTCTTGGGCTTAAGTCGACTATAAGCCGACAATCATCTGATCTTATTTTAATAGTAATTATCAGCTAAATATCGACTTTGAAAATTGACTTAAGTCGATGAAAAATATCAACTACAAGTCGACAATCAGGCGTGCTGCGTATGCATCCTCGATAATTTCTTTATTTTCCATTACTATCTTTATATGTATGTAATATCAATCTACGCAATGGAGGCGAGGGGAAGGGGGAAATAGAGATATTTTTTCAAAAAACATAAAATTTCTCTTTTTGTAGATTACTGACATACATTTAATATACATTCTGATTTTAAAAAGGGTATATTTTTCAAACAAATAATATTTTGATGCTTCAATTAATCTATCGAATGTTAAGTTCAACTCACGTACACACTGCGAATAATTATGATTCGAATAATCCCATCTTGTTTTTCGATTAAATAATTTAGGCTGTCTCTTTTCTCAGTAGTTATATTTTCGAGACATAATTATTAAATTGCTTGTATCTGAATTCTCGATTCAATTGTAACAATTATAAAAGCACGAACGTAAGAATCGTAAGAGTCGTGTTATATAAGAGAAACTTAAATCATTCACGCGTTTCGAGCTAGTACAAGTGAATAAAGAATTGAGTGTAATATTTTTATTTTATCGCTCCGTTTCCAATTTACAGATCGGTTATCAAATATGTAATGCGTCATACGAAGCATTCTGATAACCCGAGATCTGTAAGTGGGGATCATTGGATTTATAGATCTTGTTGAAATTTATCTCATTTATTTAATGTGAAATTCAACGTTGATGTTCCATTGATGTTCATCTGACCGCGACTCACAATGGCAACGTCAAAGAGTTTAATTAACTTGTTAGACGATGCGGTGTTCGAGACTCTATCCGGATTATCCTATACATATCCGCAATTAGAACATCATGCATCGCACAGAGTTGTACTGTCACCAGATGTACGTATACATATAAAAATACGTTTCTATAATGCTATTGCTTCATTACAATTAAAGGATGACAGATAAATTTATAAAGCAATTTTATTCTTTGTCATTCTTCGTCTTATAAAAATAATAGAAAGTTCTCTCTCTCTTTATCCCTCTCTTTTTCTCTCTTAATTTTTTATTTCTTTAAAGAAATAAATTTTTTATTATAATATATTTGCTCGTACAAATTTAATTAAAAAGTTTAAATTATTTATAAGGGAGAGTATCGACGAAAAGTAAAAATTGTGTATTAAATAATATTTCAAATTTTCCAAGTTTGACGACTAGTGATTTGATTCGAAAGTTTTTACACTATTATTTTAATACCGTTAATGTACTCTCATTTAAATTAATATATATCACTGGATCAAAAAATCGTTCGCACGACTCTCTCTCTCTCTCTCTCTCTCTCTCTCTCTCTCTCTCTCTCTCTCTCTCTGTTATAAATAATATATTTCTGTAATAAAATTCTAAATACAATTTATGTATCTCTACACATATATATTCAGCATAGGGATCGTAAAGATAAAGTGGCCTTGATTTGCGGTGGTGGTAGTGGACACGAACCATTTGCTGCAGGTAAAAAACATTATGTATATATATATATATATATATATATATTGCGTTTTCTTGAATTAAGTTAAACATTTCAATCAATGTAAATCTCGTTTGTCTTATTTACGTGAAAATAAATAAAATCTTCTTTCTAAAGTATTATAAAATAAAAAATATTGTGAATAATATTTCACTTGTATAATTTGTGTGTTATTATATTAGAGATATTTAGATACATAGTCATAAATAAAAGTTTTCAGAAGAAAATTTTCATGTATGCAAATATTTTGCTGAATGTCTTTTTAGGATTTGTTGGCAGTGGTATGTTGACAGCTTCCGTAGCAGGATCCATTTTTACAGCACCGCCGTCTATTCATATCACATATGCTCTTCAGTGTATTGCAGAAAATAATAAAGGTCTTTTTACTTTAAAAAACTTATTATTAAATAGTATTTTTTAAATCACACGTACATTAATATCTTCTTTTAGATGGTATTGTGGTCGTGGTACCTAATTACACAGGGGATCGTCTAAATTTTGGCATAGCAATTGAGAAGACTCGGCAAGCGGGAGTTGCGGTAAAATGAAAAATCTTCCATTTTTTACCCGCAAACAATGATATAAATTAAATGTTTTAAAATTATCGATCTATTTGAAAATTATACATATAATATCTTAATAAAATCAGGTGGAGGAGGTAATCGTTGATGATGACTGCAGTATTCCCGTAAACGAACAGAGCGTCGCTGGTAAGCGCGGACTGGTCGGCATGTTGTTCGTTATCAAAATTGCGGGTGCTTTCGCCGAAAAGGGTTTTCCCCTGTGTGAAGTAGCAGAAATTGCACGACGCGTTTCACAAAACACCGCGACTTACGGAATCGGATTATCCGCATGCGCAATACCAGGTATGAGACAATCAAGGCTCATAAGTTACCATTACGTTCAAGTCGCGCCATAGTTATGATAATTACGTATATGTGCTAAGCTTGCATGGCCAAGCGCTTCTATAATGAGGCTGTTCCTCCATCCGATGGACGGATAGAGAGATGGATCAGAATCTAGACAACAGACTGTGTTTAACAAAAAAAGCAGCTTTGCAACTGTTGTAAAATTCGTGAATATGATTGATTTATACATTTAGATCTAAAGTGAGGAACTAAGGACAAAACTAATCATATTAAAGAATTTTACAACAGTTGCAAAACTGCTTTTTCTGTTGAACGTAGCCATTCTTTGTTTATTCCTTTATTATCGTTGCCTAGTCACTTTTTTCCGAATACTTGATATATGAGGTAATCTATTAGGGATGCATCAGATCGTAAAATTATCAGACTGGACCGATGTCGTATTCTTTTCGGATATCCGGTTGGATATTTGGAATCTTAACAAGGATATTCTTAACAATAAGGATCCTTTATTATATTAAAAAAAAATATTATATTTGAGTACATTCAATTTACATTTAAATTTATAGTTTAAAAGCTTAAATTATTTATCCCGAGAATGTCAAGAAAATTTGATGTGTTTGGTGTATTACGTATATATATTTAATATTTGGAGCGAATTCTCTTCAGACGAATTTTAACAAGTTTTTGTCAAGAGAAAAATCAGTTTTATACTGCCGCGGTTAAAGAATATGCCGTATCTGCGATACTTTGCGGCTTACAATTAGAATTATTATTTAGAATAACTCTACATGGATATGCTTAATCTGACAATGAGAATATTAAATGCAGGTCAAGGTCTCATGTTCGAGCTTGCACAGGACGAGATAGAATGTGGAATGGGTGTGCACGGAGAAGCGGGATACGAGAGAATTAAGCTCAGGACCGCATCTGAACTGGTGATGCTAATGCTAAAGCGCATTTGTGAAGTCTTATCTTTGTCCACTAATGACTCGGTCGCGGTTATAGTCAACAATTTCGGTGCTTTAAGTCAATTGGAACAAGGAATAATCGTCTATGAGGTTGTAAATCAGCTTCGTAAGTACTTATTTACTGTTTTTTCTTCTTTTTATATATATGAACATAAATCATAATATGAGCCGCTTACATACAATATGATATATAAATCAATCATATATCCGTTTCTTTCATCTTCAAGAAAAAAATTATATAAATTTGAAGATTTTCCAATCTCCATATCGGTTACTTACTGAATCTATTGACAGCTATTAGACGTATCTTAAGATTACCAGATTTTTTTTTTATTAAATCGAAAAGTAGTAGTGTGGCAAGTCCTTGCATGCAAGAGATCGTACCAATCGAACTTCAGTTTGTTGTATGATAAAAAGAATAAAATTATGAGAAAAAGCACCCTAAGTCTCCAATCATTTATTATACTCCCACATTCTATCTTGTTTACGTTTCCCTGGTGACTATTTTTTGACTTCACTCTGAGCTTTGCCCTCCCGGCCATGTAAATCATTCCATCGATGCGAACAATGTTCTCGTAACGTAAGAAATCGCAATTTGCATTTATCTTTCAGTTATCTTATTCGGAAACAGGTTTCAAATTTTTTGAAATAAATACATAAAACTATATATTGGGTCATTTAAAAAGTATCCGCGGTTTTTTCATTCAAAAATTGAACAAAAAACCGCGGATATTTTTTAAATGACCTAATATATATGTATATTATTTTATTTTACTTAATAATATTATAGATAAACCAGAATTTAATATTAAAAATGTTTTCAATGTTTGCCATTTTTTAAATTATTATTAATAGCACATAAAAATCCAGGAACCTCGAAAAAAAATATTTTATACATAATTATATAAAATTATATAAAATTATATATTATTTTATGTAATTGTATATAATTATATATAATTACATAAAATTATACAATAATATATTATAAAATATATTCATTTTACAATTATATAAAATTATATATAATATAATTTTAGGTAATTTTATATAATTATATATAAAATATTTTTTCTCGGATTGCACCCGGAGAATCTGGTAACTTTAGTCTATTATTAATGGCTCTTCTTGTTTTTGCGTAAAATAATTAACAAGTAATTTCTTCCTCTCAATTTGCCATTTTTAATTTATCTCATTATACTACATTTATCATGGTTTTATGTTGATTTTTCTTAATGCAGAAAAGACAGGCATACAGCCTGTTCGCGTCTACTCAGGTGTCTTAATGACATCCTTAAATAGCGTTGGGATACATATAAGTTTGTTAAAATTGACCGAAAATCATGGGGACGTATTCGTCGATTGTCTTGATGAAAAAACGACAGCACCGTGTTGGCCAGGCTGCACCTACAGCATTTCTTCGACTTCAACTCCATTGAGTACTCCATTGAAAGATGCGAAAAAAGAAAAAGTGGAGAAAATAGGAATATTGTTAAATGTGACTGATCAGCGCCTGATTAAATTGTGTTTAAAAAACGCTTGTATAGCTATTATCGAGAAAGAGGCGTATCTTAACGGGTTAGATCGTGGTTGCGGAGACGGAGATTGCGGATCGACATTGAAACGATTTGCCAACGGTACGCGTATATGAATTACAATATACCTATATGTCTCTTAATATTCAACAAGACTTTACTAATTCTCCCTTTTTCTTTACATTCTATAGGTATTTTAAATAATTTGGAAAATTTATCTTTGTCGCATCCAGCAGCGTTATTATTGGAAATAGCGAACATCGCGGAAGAATGCATGGGCGGAACTTCTGGAGCTCTATATTGTTTATTTTTTACAACTGGCGCGAAAATGTTGGCGTCATTCAGGCAGGAGAAGGATATGCGAAACGTTTGGTTTTGCGCATTCCGCAGCGGATTAAATTGTTTAGAGAAATATGGAAGAGCGAAAGTTGGCGACAGGACTATGGTTTGCACATATATATATATATACATTATTAAAATATATTATTAGTGTATATTATTATTAATGATACTATGATAAATGAATAGAAAATTTTTTTATAGTATTAAAACTTGTATAACCATGTTATTATTTGTTGCAAAAAAATTAAACTTATTGTGAAATAGACATAGGACTTGTATTAAAAATGTAAGAAAATTTTCAATTAATATTTTTGCCAATCAATATTTTTAGATCGACACAATGTATGCGACGTATACGACGTATGAAAAATTGTTAAAGGAGTGTCCTAGTGATTTTTACGAGAAAATAACCGCAGCAGCATGGGAAGGATGCTATTCTACGAGAAATATGAAACCAAAGTGAGTAGATATGAATGCTGTGATAAGACAATCTGTGTACTTTAACGTTTAAGATACAATACATTTGCCCTACAACTTTTATGTAAAACATTTTTCCAACAAACCAATACTTTCTGGGATAATTAGCCGTTCCGGAATTTTTGACACGCATTGTGTGTGTGTGTGTGTGTGTGTGTGTGTGTGTGTATGTGTGTGTGTAAAATACATATATATTTTGAAAAAATTAGAGAAATCTAATTTGAAACTATATAAATTTTCGTAAAATATTTTTAATTTAGTCACTTTTTCGTGCTAAACTTTTTGTAAGTATTAATGTAATATGATTCATTTGTTTACAGAGCGGGACGAGCTAGTTATATAAAACAAGCTCAGTATTTAACAGAAATGGATGCTGGAGCTTATGCCGCAGCAATATGGATTGCAGCTATTGTACAAACAATTACGCATTTCAAAAAATAACATAGCTTCCTTTTTTTTTTGACAACTGTATTTTAAGATCATTATTGTAAACAAAAGATATAAAATTTAATAATAAATAACAAGTTTATTAGAAAAATAGAATAAGGGATTTAATTATATTAACTATTTTCTTCTACAAAATATTTAAATAAAAATATAGTTGTGCGTTTATATATTTATAAATAGAATAAAAGTACATTTCTTAAAATACATTCCTGGCGAATACATAAATATTTTATAGCGTAGAGATTAAACTTAATATAAAATAACTTAGGTTGCAGTATTGTTTGGCAGTATTTTATTAATCGGATTATAGTTTCTTTGCACCGATTATTTATCAAATATTGATAGACTAAGTTTAATTTGACTTTACACGATAATATAGAATAAATAAATAATATTATTTGTATATGTGTTTCACAAGATTATCCAAAGAGATTAGTCACAAAGTTGTTAAATCCGTTACTGATAGAAGAGAAGATACCGTTGTTGGCGTCAGCCGCGGTATTAATTCCTGATTGAGGTCGATAATGTAACGTATGGTCGCGATGTGGGTAAGGTCTCCCACCGATGTTTCCGTTATATAAAACAGACCCATTTTCGTCGTTGTATTGTCTCTGTTTCAAATATAATAAATTTTAATATATATGTTAAGAGTAATCAAAACATATAAAATATCGAATGTAGCAATAGATTTTTTTTGGACTATTTTGTATAGCTAATCCTCCTCCCTTTTTTTTAACATAACAAATAAAAAGTATGTATATATATATATATTTAACTAAATTAATAAAAAATAATTAATCAAAATACACAAACAAAAATGTAGATCTTTTAATTGATAGCATTACTTACTTTTACCGAGTAAAGGGTAACATTGAGAAGCGTTGGATGTTCTTTGATTACTATAAATTCAACTTCACGAGGTACATAACCGTTCGAAAATACCTAATAAAAACATGACATCCTCAGTGAGAAATGATATTGGAATCGACATTGAATCGACATCGATTTCATTGTCATTTCTCACTGGATCAGATTTAACATGATATAACGTGAGTAAATACTTAAATAGCACAGTGTCTTATTTTATAAGTTTCTTATTTTATCATAATTTTGGCATTCTAGTAACGTAAAACAATATAATAAAAGAATGGTTGTATCCAACAGGTTATTACCATTACATTTCGTAACGTACCTCTAACTTGTAAACACCAGGCAAAAGAATTCTCCAAAATTCACCATATTTCGTTGTTGAGAAACTAACATCTCGTGATTTCACTTTAACGGAAGCCCTTTCGATAGGATTACCATTTTCATCGATAACAAAACCATGAACACCTCTGTGAGCTTCTGCCAGAAATTTGATTAAAGACTAAAAAAATAATAAAAGAATAATAAATGTATATTATTATTTTTATAAAGAAGAATAGAACACGTATTTGAATGAAAAATAGAGACTCTGAAAAATAGCGGTGTCTATATAATTTTCACTGTGTTGGTTTAATATTAACACCAATATGATGTGGATTTAACACCAGGGTTTTAAATTCATATGATTGATATAAACATCAGAGGTTTGAAATCTACTCCATGTTGTTGATAATATTAATATCAGCAGTAAGAATTGTAGACACTGCATGGGTGTTAAATCCACATTAGAAGTGTCGTTAAATTCACACCGATATTTTTTAGAGTGTATGCAGACCAAAAATCAGATATCGAATCTGTGTTATTCTTTTTTCTCTCTTTCTCTCTCATTAAGCCGTATACATATATGATCTTTATTTTCTATCTCACTCCACAAAAGCCACTCACCACTCGATTTTCCGTCCAGTAATGTGGTAGATCCGCGGCTGGTGGATATTTGCAGCAAGAAAGTTCCAAGGTGATCTCCATACAGCCGTTCCACACGTAGTTGAAATCTTGCATTCCACCGGTAAGTGGATACCATTCGGCGCCATTAGTAATTCCACGTTTAAATGCGGGCTGAGACGGAGAGCAGGGTAATCCCTGATGCATAGATCCATGATTTCGAGAATACGTCAATGATAAATGTTGAAATACGTCGTCATCCGGCGAGACGCTCGGCGTCGATGTGAAACTCTGAAACACTATTCTCTCTATATCATACTGTTACGGCATACTGTTATTAAACGTTATTTAAACGTTGGACTATATATCTAAGATCTACAGATAGAAAATACGAAGATGATTTGTGTAATCTGCAAGTTATCTCAGTCTACAAGACATTCTTT
The DNA here is from genome assembly GCF_024713525.1 of Acromyrmex echinatior. NCBI lineage: Eukaryota > Metazoa > Arthropoda > Insecta > Hymenoptera > Formicidae > Acromyrmex > Acromyrmex echinatior. The sequence continues at coordinate 14,737,463 of NC_141858.1, read as the reverse complement.
TTAAATCTTTGGCTCTGATTTCTCAATGAAAATGTTTATAACTTTATCGCCTTTTTCCTTTTATCTTTCTTTCTTTTTCTCTTTTTTTTTGTTCAGAGAAAAATTGTACAAGATATGTGTTTCATGCCATGTCTAATTGTGCATTCAAATATTTCATTTTCATACGTTCATTAATACAGTTAAAAAGCAGTTATTTTCTTAACATAATTTTCGTAAGAAACCGTAAACTTCATCATTTATATTCTTTTCAATATTACATTTAAATCAATCAAAAGTAACTTCGTACTTTTGAAATGTTTCTAACGTTTTGCAAGTAAATGATAAAAGTAAATAAAGTCGCTTATACTAATAATAAAAGATAATCATATACATATTGCACAATACCTGCACATAATGGCGCCGATCGACATATTCCTGATGGCATGAAAGTTTACATAATATATCATAATAATTTCAGAGCCGTATACAGCTATAGTCATAGCTGTCTATAATCTGTCTGTTAATTGCAATTGTTTAATACAAATGGAACAAATTTGAAATCGAGCCAGTCGAAACGCTGGAAGGACTGCATCCAAAAAATAGTAATGCTGTTCTTTCCTTTTCTTGTTTTTGTTTTTGTTCGTTCTTTTTTTTTTCAGAATCACATCTCGTAAAGAGGACGATCGTGATACGACAGAGCAGAGTGTGTTACGACTCCGTGTGATTTCGTGGCTCGGAGTCAGATCGAGGACGATCGAGCGAGCCACGCTGCCCGCTTTTTAACGATTTTAGCTCCGCGTGCGAAACGGTAACTGAACCAAGGTGATTTAACTTACGCGAATTTGGGGTATTGTCGAAGGGATAACTGGCCACGAGCGCACCACCGTGCAGACTGCCCGAAAGCACGAACTGAATCTTCGAGACCCATTCTTTAACGGCTTCGGTCTCCGGCTGGCTCTTTTTATTGTTTTGCTTAAAATAGTCCGGGAAATTACGGTTTAGGTCAAAGCCGCGCGCGTTATACCTGTATAATCATACATCGAATCGTAAAAATGAGAATTAGAAGCTAATTAATTTGTTTTGCGCAAAGCGATTAAAAGACGGATTATATCGCAAAGCGTATTTAGACGCTTCAAGATATATTTCCTTTAGCAAAAACAGAAGTATTTAACGACGTATTTGTCGGTGTTCCTGACGATTATTCATTTAAGTATTTTATTCGGTCTATGGCTACTTTGTGAAACATTAAGCGCAAACCTTTCAATTTTACGTTTAAATCGAAAGAAAGTCCCTTTGAAAGGAATCTCAAAAAAGACTGTGTCTCAATGTGTTCAACATTAGACAATTAGGTTTGAACTAAAAATTTCAACGTTGATTAGTGCAACCTGACCTGATTGGAAAAATAGAAATGATCAAAAAATAAATATAAATAAATATAAATCCTTTATATCAATAATCTAACCTGCCTTGACCACCATCACAACGTCCCTCTTTAGAGACTTCGAAGCCGTCAGGGTTCATTGACGGCAAAATATGAATTCTTGTATTGTCCAATAACCATGTAATATATTCGTCTGATCCGTACGATGTCACGAGAAACTAGAAGGAAAAAAAGAAAAAAGGAATACATTTGTAAGAAACATCCCAAATTACATGTAATGTATATGTTATAATTTCCCATTCAACAATATAACTGTAATATGACACGTGTTATATTACGTATGTTATATTACAGTTATATTGCTGAATAGAAAATTACAACTAACATGTAACTTGGTGTTTGTTGGGATATGTGCGCCATTTTTTGAACGTAAATGAATCATTAATATTAATATTATTATTCACATTGGTTTAACGATCATCAGTTAATATCAATATTAATTTATAATTATGAACTATTGTCATTTGGAATTATTTGACTAGATAAAATCTCTTATCCGAATAAATCTTTTTTTCAAGTGATGTATAGGTGAGTTAAAATTGTAAAAATGTAACATACGCGCATGTGTTATTCATCATATTGCGAATAAAATGACGTGGAAATTTCAATGCTTGACATAATTACGTACATGAATAAGATGTAGCATTAATTCACGTCCCACAGCTTCATTTCCATGTATGTTAGCGATATACTTTACATCAGGTTTTCCGATCATGTGCTCGTAAGGTGAGGAGGAAACGACCATTACCCACAAATCTCGACCTATCGCATGAGCAACGCTTGATTACAACATATATATTTCAAAGGTAACAATATTAAAATTTTCGAGACGACAAATTAAAAAAATACAAATAAATAATAAACGGGTAATCAGAAATTGGCACAGTAAACGGTGCGTAATTAGCTCTAAAAAATTTTATTCCACATAATAAAAATGATTAAGTTGTACATGTTTACGATTCTAACCGTTTTCAGCAAAATTGAGACTCTTAACAATGATCCATGTAGTTGTAGTTAAATAAATGAATTATTACAAGTGACGTTAATCCGGTCGTAATCATTCCTCCATTAAAGATCTCACTAGTTACAAAGCTGAATGGTTAAAAATGATTAAAATCTTTAAATTACAATGCATTTAATGAAGCAGGTGAGAAATTTAATTAAGAAAACGAGGGCTTATATATAGTAATGTGAACTTCTGAACATATCCACGTATATTTCTGTCAAGATGGTAATACTGTAGTAAAAGGAAACATAGTCACTGAGTAAAAAATTGAAAAAATATAAAAATAGTATTTTACACCACTATCCGAACTAATTAAAATAATTAAGATATGAAGGAACATATTTAGTAACATAGTCTAGTGCGAATGTTGAAATTCAACTGGCACGTAAGATAAAATTTTTTAAAGTTAATTGCGCACCGTTCATTATGCCAACTGCCTGTTTATGTTTTTTAAATATATATTGCATTTAATTTCTTCTCTACATTAATATTGTTACTTGAATGTTAAAATATATAAATGAAACACCAAACGAGACAGCGTCCTCTTTCAGAATACGCTATTTATTGTGATCTCAATTAGCATTGTAAGAAGATAATATACCTTTCACCGACTTTCCTATTGAATACAGCGCAGTGAGATTTTGAAATCGAAGGGACGTCGCGCGAAGAAAGCGGCTCATCTGTTCGTAATTGTGATACTTGAACTCGATGTTATACGGTTCCTCATACATTAAGTAGCGCGGATGATATAAACGAGGTACATCTCCTTTGGTATGGAATTGCATGCCACGAATATTCCCGTAAATGAAGATGAGAAAAAGTAGTACGCGATACATTCTGCAACAATATCATTAAATATACGAATACCGAGAGAGATATACTTGTAATTAAAAAACTTTAAACTTAGGAATCCCTTTCATTATCTATGAGTGAACGAAGTCTAAGTAACTAGTAATAAGTATAAATATTAGGTCATTTAAAAAGTATCCGCGGTTTTTTGTTCAATTTTTGAATGATAAAACCGCGGATACTTTTTAAATGACCCAATATATAGCTATCAAAGAAAAAGAGAGAGAGAGAAAAAGAGTAACAGGGCACAATATAAAAATTTATACAAAAATACTTAAAAATACTTTGTGTATAAATTGTACAAAGAGTATGAGATGTATACTTAATATTTTATACATTCATTTTATACATTTCATTTTCAATGAAAATATTGTAATCTTCGTGCGTCGAAAATGTGCGTATAATATAACATGAGAGATATAATATTTATTGCCTTTTTTTTTTATATGAAAGCCAATATACAATACTTTAAATTATAATATCAGCTCTATTATATATAGTAATAACTTATAAAATAATAGCTTGTACAAAATTTAATTATTAGAACCTTGTTGTTCTTGGAACATTTACATTACCTGATTGCTTAAACGTATCAGCACTGGAGAGATCACTGCGTGAAATCTGTAGAATCCGATCGTAAAATCAACTTCTTTGTGTGCGCGCAAAACTATTTGCGAAAGCGACACGCGAAGCAGTATGTGTGAACGACGAGTTTTTCCAATGCTATTTTTTTCCCGTTACTTCTCGTGTCAAGTCGTTTATATGGATACACACGGTGCCGGCGAAGAGGACAAGGACACACACACTTTTTTTCAATCGTACGTGATCACGTTGGCATGGACAGTGGAAATGATGGTCGGCGTTTGCGGAAGTCACGAAGAAATGAAAGAAAAAAGAAGAAAAATAGAAAAAAACCAAGAGAAAGAGAGAGAGAGAGAGAGAGAGAGAGAGAGAGAGAGAAAGAGAGTGAGAGAGAAGAAGAAAAGGTAAACGACTGCAAGACCAAAGATCCCGAAGACCAGTCGCTATACCAACGACTAAGAAACGTAGGTGAAATCTCAGTTCGTGAGATGTATGATACTGTGAACTTACAAAGAGAGAAGTGAACTATACCGTGCACTCACTACCACCATCAGCAAGCAACACACCAAGCGCCAGTAGCAGTATCAGTAGCAAGAACAATAGCAATAGCAGTAGCAATAGCAGTACCAGTACTAGTACCAGCACCAGTACCAGCACCAGTACCAGCACCAGCACTCGAGCACCCAAGCACCACCACCGCCGACGCCACCACCACTACTAATGAAACCCACTTCCTCCGTAGCTCTGGTATCTGCTGCTGTCTGCTCGCCGTTGTAGAACAACCTCTGGCACAATGTGTCCCAGCTAGGAGACAGCCCGTTTACTGTCTCATCTCGGTACTACCACACTACTGTCGACCGGGCACACAATAAGCAACGTCAAGCGTATCGCCGCGAATTGTTATTTCGCGCACATTTAGCGCGGACGCATTTATCGTGATATCTGGAAATCTCCCGCGGACGTGGAACGGAATTTCGCACGGCTATGTAACGAAATAATAATAGTATGATACGTAAAAACCATAAGAAACGTCTGATTCTCTACAAATCAGTTAACGCGAATGACAATGCTGATAAAGAGAGACTCTCGTGAAAGTAGTTCTGTAAAAGTTAATTATGCCTTTCGAGAAATGTTAACGTCAAATTTTTTCTTACACGTTAAACGGATATTTGTTATACATCTTATAGATGACGAGAAAACTGTTTGCTAAACGTGCATTAGATTGGTGAGAAAATCGGTGCTAATTAAAAAGATACATAACTTTTCTTCTTGCGTTATTTATATTATACAAGTTGCTTTTTTGTTGCTCGGCGCTACCAATATCGCTATCAATACACGTAGCTTCTAATAGTTGTAATTAATAATTCTAGTAATTGTCAATACTCTTTACACATTGCGAAATAATTTCTAAGCGATCTCACGTAAAGAGAACAAGTACGTATGAAACTCGCGTGCACGGCTACCGATTACAAACCACTACTACCGCCGTATTTACCACTACTAACTGATATTACCACTACCAGCAACGGTATTAATTGAGGTGAAGAGGTTTTCGTTCTTGATGTTTGGCACACGAACCAATCAACCAACCCGACCGACTCATCCACCCACCCACTCACCTACCTATCCACGAGCCACTGTTACAGGCGTGATTTCGCGTCAGCTTTAGGCGCTATATTTTCGAATATAATGAGCCGCCTGTCTATTCGTGCGCCGAGGGCACCACCACAGAGATGGTGTACAGGTCGATAGAGAGCATTCGTAAGATCACTGACGTCCACCACACGTACTTTCGACGTGCTATTGAGGACGGTGTCCTACTAGCGGTGCTTGCTGGCCTCATGCCTGCTTACTTGCCTGCCTGCCTACCCGCTTATCTGCTTGCCTAACGGAGGCGCGGATCACAGTTTCGGATGGATCGTTGAACTCACGAGCGGAAGATGAAACACATCGAAAAAAACAGTCTCGGCGAGAAGTATGTCACCGAGGCATCGCGGATAACACGATGTAGCAAGTAAAAGGAGAAAGGCGGAGAAAGAGAGAGAAAGAGAGAGAGAGAGAGAGAGAGAGAGAAAGAAAGAAAAGGAGAGAAATATCCAAAACTTGAAGTTCCTGAGGAACTTCGATCACGTGGTTTGACCTTGAACCGACCAACTGCCTCAATCCACTGTCAAAGAGGATCTTTTCATAACGGAACTATTATTAAACAACATAAACCTTTAAGATTCAATGAAATATATAGTAAGAGCAAAAAGTATTCGGAAATTTACAAGGAAATTTTTTTATGAAAAAAGTCTTATTTGTAGAAAATAAACATTAATTAGCAATTTTATACAATGAATACATTCTGTTCTAACATAAACAAACGAACTTCGCATGTATTACTGATTTTAGAAGAAATTTCTCGACTGTACTTTTTGAGCATCCAAACAATTTTTAATTTTCACTTATTTTTCAGATAATATATTTTCTATAATTAATACACATCTTTTTAATATATATAATTTTAAGAAACATATAGTAAATTTTATTCTTTATGAATAAATTGTTAATTATCCAACAAGAAATAATCGCTAATTAAACATCGAATCGACATCAAATTGATGTTGAAATCATCGTTCGATATCGATTTGACATCAGTTGGATGACTCATTTCTCGCTGGATAATATTTACTTTTTAAAAATAAAGTTTTTTTAAAAACATTTTCTCTGTACGAATATTTTTTACACTCACTGTAACTAAATAAATGCCAAAAACGTGTAGAAAATTAAAAGATATTTCGATATCAAACATTTACTTATTTTGGAATAAAATAAATTTTTTAACAAGCAACAAAACAGTGACATATCGAAATAAACACTGGTTTTCAGACTGACGTGTGCGACAAATACATGATGTTATATAAATATATATTATGCAAAATAAAAAGGTGAATATCAGTCATCTTTGCAACGTCGATTTATTGATGATTAATTAATGTCTACGGTCAGAAAAATGTAATATTGAAAATACTAAAAATTAATTGGCACGCACAACTTTTCCTCTTAAAATACTTATGATTATTCTTAGAATTCTTTTGTCTTCTCTATAAAGTATTATTGTGTCTATATGCAGGTGTGTGATAAATTATATGATATAATAATTATATATTTTAGAAAGATAATTATATATTTTATTACATACATAAGCGCAATGCATGCACTGTGTGTACATGTAACAACTTTATTTTCTCTGATGCAATATTAAATATTATATTGTATTTAAAATTTAGAAAATCTTTTCCACAGCAAAATAAAATATTTTAAAAAATAATTATTTCGTAATAATAGAGACAAATCTGTTTTAAAAAATACAAATATGCTGCAAAGAAAATAAAGTTGATCCAGTCGAGAACTCAATGTTATTCACGTTCTTTTTTATACTTGTTAGAGTTTTATAATAAACGCTTGTATAAAACTATATTTTATTTCCTGGGAATATGACAACATGTTGGAATATATCGGAAGGGATAATTTTCCTCAATTGGATTAAAACAACAACGTCATTATAATTACAAGTCTGATACCGGTAGTAAGGTATCGACAAGATGCCGCTGCAGTTATTAATGAATCATTAATTTTAAGTTGCATAGGGCAATGACATAAACTTATCTACAGTGTCTTACGAACCTTTGCCACGTTTATATATTGTTGTGTTAGTTATTTTTACAGATACACGAAAACGTACAAACCGTAGTTACATGATTCATGACATTTGCTGAAAGTTAATCATATAAGTTCTTTATATAATATCATATTCATAAAGATTTATGTGCAGAAAGTAGGACAAAGTTTAGAAAAACATTTTTAAAAGATATAATCATTTTTAAAAAAAGACACTTTCTATATATTCCAATGTCATATATTATTTCAAATACAGATTATTTTTTCAATAAATATGAGAATTTATTACTTTTGGTTGTAGAAACTGTAGAAATGCAGATACTGCCTCTCAATTTCTTATTGTATACTATAAGTGGTTTATGGCGACCAATCAAGTGGTCTTCAAAATGCTCCAAGTTACTGTACAGTATGTTCACTTTTTCCACGATATATTTATTGTCATATTTAATGTTGACTCACTTGCTGTATATCATCTTTGTTATCGATAATGTGGAAGATTTCGCATCGACTTCCCCATTTTTCTTCTCAACAATCAGCTTAATATTCAAAGCGATTACTGCTGTTATCTATCGCGATCGAATTGTCAATACAGTTGAAATTCTGCAAAATGAACCATGCAAAGCCTGTGATAAAGATGAGACTGATATCCAGATGAAATTCGATCATACAATCAGGTATACATATATCAATTAATAATTATCAGTGTGACTTTCGACAATATCAATAAATAAATTAATAAATATGTGATGATACATACACAGAGTTAGTAAAATTTTATACACGAATAAATAAGTAAAATTGAAGAATCTTAATACAAATTAAATTAAATTAATTTTTCTGAACTTAAAACAAATGAACTAAATCATTATTATGCAATTATAAACGTATCGCATATACACGTTTTGTGTATTCGTGCCTTTCACTGTTCTGGTAAGGCTATGTTCGGAAATGTTATCTGAGTGCCCCTACATATCGTTTTATCCTCATTGTTCATCCAATGTTAAACAAGGATAACATGATATATTATATCATACACACACGGATAACGTTTTCGAACGCAGCCTAACAGGATTAGTTAAAGTGATACATACAATATTTCACGTTCAGAATTGCGTCAAATTCAAATGTATAATTTTGAATCTTTATTGCAATCTTATACCATCCTTATCGTAAGATATGTTTCTAATATATTTTTAAAAATTGTATACAGATCGTATTCCATATATTACTTACTTTTATGTACGTTTTCGGCGGTGGGTGCTGTAACGGCAGGAATACTCGATGTTTTAGAGGGTCAGTTACCTTATAACATGTGGATACCTTGGAATTGTACTTCATTTCTTTTATTCTTGTTTACGTCCCTTCAAGAGATCGTATCTCTAATTGTTGCCACGATTGTGAACATCGCGACGGAAACTATAGTATTAGGATTTTGTTTACAATTGTGTGCACAATTTGAAATTTTGGAGCATCGCCTTCAAAGAATGGTAAAACGCAGAGAAGAGGAAATATTTCCGAAAAGTTCGTTGAATAAAGTATCACGCAAAATAAGCAAGTTGTCGAAGCACATTTCCCATCATTTATGCATAATCAGGTTTGTCATATATTGTAAATGATAAAGTTACTTTTATATATATTTATATTGAGAATATTAAATAATAATAATACTCGAAATAATAAATAATAAATAATAATACATAATAATTAATAAATAATAAATAATAATTAATAATAAATAAATAATAATACTCGATATATGTATGTGTGTGTGTATTTATATATATATATTGTATATACACATAGAATGTTCGGTAAAGACCGTAACAACTTAAGAATATAAATTTCTAAGATCATTTTGAGATGAAAATCTTGATAACAGAATATCGAGATCATAATAGTTTTTAAATTATATAAGCATATATTTAAAGTTAGCGAATCATATCGCTTAAAATTTAAATACGATACAACGAAAATTTTCAGTCATAAACACGTGAGTTTTAGATTTTACCCTACACATACATACAAACATACACGCGCGCGCGCGCAACGTAAGTGTACACAACAACAATATCCATAATTTAATTCACCAACTATGCATTTGTAATATGTTATTTGTGATATATAATATGTATAAACATTTACAGACTTGCCGGAACAATTAATGGCATATACAGCAAAGTGTTCTTTGTTCAATTTTTCGTCAGTATTTTAGTATTATGTTCAATTGTGTACCATTTGTCTTCTCATTTGACGCTTACAGACGTCGCTACCTTAATTGTCTACACATTCAGCATGTTTGTGCAAATTTTTGTTTATTGCTGGGCTGGAAACGAAGTTATGCTCAAGGTAATAACTGCTAAAGACACATTTGAACAGAAAAAAATATTTTTTATTGCAAAACAAAAACTCTACAAGGCTTCTGCAACTAGCTTTTTTTTGCTTATTCCATTTATTTTAATCAATTTTATTTGCGTAGAGTACTGGATTGAGCGATATAGCGTATCATATGGATTGGATGTTGATGACAATCAGCGAACAAAAAGATCTACTAATGATTATGAAGCGTTGCACAAAACCTATTAAATTTACCAGCAGTTTTTTGGTGACATTATCTCTGGAATCTTATGGCAATGTCAGTTTTTAAAGATTTATAATATTTCTTATAAGTATGGTGCTTAATTCCTATCAAATTTTGATTTTACTTTACAGCTTCTGAAGATGTCTTTCTCCGCATTTAATGTTCTGCAACAATTTTGAAACTGTAATCTTTCGCAATACACTATGTATACGATATCATATAATACAATAGATAAATCGCTCATTGCAAAATGTATTCCAATATCTATTCTATTAATGTTGGCACATGCGATTGACGTTATGCGCTTTATTTCTTAATCTATCTCTAACGGTGCGTGTATAATGTATGCATGAAATGCATTAGATTACAAAATGATAAATAAAAATTGAATTAAATCAAAGTCGATTGCAATATTGCTGCAATATTTTCACATAAATTTTTGCAATGTTGCAGCAAAATTTTATCAACAATACAATTGTTCCTATACAGCATATTTCATCCAAAAGAACGATCTTAGGAACGATCTTAGCTTCTCGATGTTTTAGGAAGTCTCCTTGAAGTCTGTACTGTAGGTTATATACATTTTAATTAACGTCTCAAAAACTCATCTTATTGTTGATTTTTTTTCATATATTTTCGAGATAATTAATTTCAAATACAAAATATGATCGCTTTGAAAAAAAAAATTTAAAGTTAAGTTCAGATTTTCAGAATTGTCAAAATATGTATTCTTAGGGTACGTTCCGAATTATGCATGAAGCGCATGATGTATTATTTTATTCTTCTTTATTATTTGGTGAACAACAAGGACAAAGCATCATGCGCTTTATGAGAAATTCAGAACGCACTTTTATATTGACTTTTTTGTGCTGTTCATTTCTGCATATAATTTCTATACGAAATGTCATAATGTAGAATATGTAGATTGTATATAATATATTAATTATTAATCGATAAAGTTATATTTCTTTAAGAGATAATTATATTAACATATTAAATATTCCAATTTGAAATTATAATGTGCAACGATTTAGTTTTATACATAAACAATGATATTTATATAAATTATTTGATTAATTCAGTTAATAGAGAAAGAAAAATATTATTTCTACGAGTCTTACATTTCTCTGTGCGATACTTTACGTATACAAGAATTGATACAAGAATTCTACCAGCGACCTTCGTACTTACTTAGTAAAGAGACAAACCGCAATTATGTACGTACAGCAAAAAATATACGTATTCTTAACTTGTAGACAAGATAATAAAGTAAGGGAAATATAGTCTCTTATATTCGCTGAACTATTTCCATTACTTTTCTGACATGAATGTGAATAAACATTTTATTCGATGGGAATAGACAATATGTTTAGATACAAGGGGTAAATGCACCCCTTGCTCATTACAAGTAAGTCGACCTTTGCATTCGTTTCTACAGCTGTTATTACGCTATTCGCATAAAAGGAAAATAAGCATGTACTATAATAAATTATAATAGGCTCTGCGCTAATGACCGTCACTGGCATAAGACTAAGAAGTTAAACGAATAAATTCATAGTCTCATGTAATACGAGTGCACAATTTTATTTGTTGTAGTTGAAATTTAATATTGTCTTTTCGACATTGAAAAAACAAACTTACATCCATATTAACATCTATTAATTTTGTTGTGTTATTAAAAATGTGAAAAGCAGTATTCCGAAAAAGTGTACAGATATTTATAATTTTCTCTCTCTCTCTTTCTCTCTTCAATTGTTAATTAATGTTATATACGATCTACATCAGCATATTCCAAACTTGTATAGATCGCGACTTACTTTTTAAAACAACAAACATCAATAATTCATCTAAATAAGTAAATGGCTTTGTTAATTCTTTATTAAATATAAAAAAGTGATAAACAAGTAATAATAAATTAATTATTTATGTATACTATAATGCTCTTTTAATTCTTTATAAAATATAATTTTATAAATTATTTCTTAGATATATAATAATAAGATATGTGTAAAGAATGTCTTTGTTTCTTTCTTTTGTTAATAATAGCTTTAACATCGATATCAATGTGAGTTGTTTAGACATAAAAAATTAGAAAATTTTAATTTATATCGAAATTTGATTATGGTTCCACATTGTTAAAAATCCAACTTCACATATATGCAAAGTTGTATAAAAAACGCGCGAGTTAGTACAATGAAGTACACAATATTTAAAAAATATTTTTTAAATATTTTTCGCAATAAGTTTATTACAGTTTTTTAAGATTAATTTGGGGAATTTGGGGGGATTATTAATATTTCAGATCAATTGCGTTAATGCCAACAATCATATCGGCATATAATTATCATTTCTGAAATTAATTCATTTGTTTGAAAATATATATATTAGTTCAACATCTTAATACTCAGACCGTAATGGCGCTTCGGATTTAAAGTAATGTTATTTTTTTAATATTCAGTGCTGATTGGGTAACAAAGTGTAATTTAACATTCTAAATTTTTATAAGTCGCGACCTACATTTTAGGAATCTCTGATCTATGTATTAAATAAATAATATTTATTGCCATCAAATAATCATATAATTTACAATAAATAAAAGATATAAGTTTTTTTTTTCGCAATACTGCATCAACAATTCTTTTCGATATATAGAAATACTTACATCCTTGTCGCAACATCTTAATGAGCTGATCATAAAGAGAATATGCAAATGTTTTCTTTAAATTTTTTAATGTATACCATCGGTGGAGTATGGATGCCAATTGAATGGTCATCGAACATCGCTAAGCTACTGTACAATGTGTTTACCACTGTTGTACTAGTTTTGTTATACTTTTTGATGATAACTCAATTCATGGATATCATTCTTGTTGTCGATAATATTGATGATTTCGCAACAAATACTTTAATGTTCTTAACTATTGTTGCTGTTACTTGTAAAGCAACAATCGTTGTAGTACGTCGGAAGGCGATCATTAACTTGGTGCAAATATTATTGACGGCACCTTGTAAACCTCGAAACGAGGACGAAATGACGATACAAACTAAATTTGATAAATTTATCAAGTGAGTTTTTGCCATTGTTGTAATTCTTTGATAGCCAAAATGTTTCGTCATCATTTAAAACGCCTATAATTTAAGCGTTTTTTTTAATCTAACCGGTATTGAATTGATTTGAGTTTAATTCAGGCTAAAAAAGTTATTTCTACCACAAAAGCAATCTAATTTTTTTCTTAATTGAATTTTGTTTCTAAGATATATCCATTTTCAACATTTAAATAGTAAATTAATAAATATTATATAACACACTTAAATAATTTAAAATTATCAAAGTATGTGTATATATATAATAATATACATATACATATATATGTATACATAATTTACTCTTTATGTACGTTTCTCATGGAATAATAATCGAATTTTACAATAAAATTTGTTATAAATGTTTGTAAATATTAAAAATACAAATAATTTTCAATTACTACGACAGAAACATTTAGTAAATATAATCTTAATTATATATTTTTACAGATCATGCTCGATAAAATATTCACTTTTAGCAACAAGTTCTGTTACTGGTGTTACAGTAAGATCTGTGCTAAATGCTATGCAAGGTCAATTACCTTATCGAGTATGGCTACCATATGATTTTAATGTATCTCCAATATTCTGGATTACGTCTGTTCAACAAATCATAACAGTGATTTTTGTTACTATTATAAATGTCGGCACGGAAACCCTAGTTTTTGGATTGTTTCTGCAAACATGCGCTCAATTTGAAATCTTTGAAAGTCGACTTCAAAAATTAGTGACTAATAAAACTAATAAATTAATGAAAAATAAAATTAAATATTTAGAACACTCTTCTCCTTCGTCAAATGAAGAAAAAGCGATAATATCAAAATATATACATCATCACCTCAAGATTTACAAGTTAGAATCATTTCGTCTGTGCATATTCATACATCTTTAGTGATGTTCATCAATATAATATATGTATATTAGTTTCTCTATCTATAAATTATCGTCATAATAATAATAATATTTCCTCTCTCTCTTTTTATGGATAGAAAGATATTTAAAGTCTCCCAAAAAAATCATTTATAATGACGCAATTATTTCGAACTTGATCGTGGAATTGTTAATTGGAAAAGATAAGATTTTTAAAGTGATTTTAAAGGATCATTCCTTGCTAAAAAAAATAGATACATCATACTTCAATGCTTATTAAAATTATGCAATTGCTATTGTAATAAATCATAAACGCCAGAATATTTTACTGATTCTTAAAATTAAGCAAGTTACAATGTTATATGTATGCTATATGTAATAATAAGAAAATTTTATAACATGAATTATTAAGTGTTGTCATTGCAGATATGCCAGAACGGTAAACGTCATATTCAATCAGGTACTCTTTGTCCAATTCTTTGGCAGTATATTGGTATTATGTACAAGTGTATATTATCTGTCAGCACATAGTACGCTATCCGAAACAGCCACTTTGATAGTGTACACTATTTGTATGTTCGTACAAATTTATGTTTATTGTTGGTCGGGAAATGAAGTCATACTTAAGGTAAGATTGTATTCATAACTTAGTTAAAAAGTTTGTAAATTAAATACAAAATCACGAATGTATCTTCATAATTAGGGTAAAGATGCCTATTATGAGATATATGTATCTTTTTAAAGGCTTGTAATTTATTTAATTTATAATCTTAGCTTCTATTTTTATATCAATCTTGTAAGAGATTTATTCAAGTTTTATTGTCAAAAGTTAGCAATCGGTAATACTATCAGAAAATAAAATTATCTACATTTTATTGTATATGAAAGTTTTTATTAAAAAATTGCAAATTTTGCTAATTCAAAAAAAGGATTCCTAATATGAGACACAAGGATTTCCTTGTATAAGATGGTACTTTATAATAGGAAATCAAAGACAAGCTTTCTGTACAGGGTGATTCAAAATAACTTTTTGTCCTTAAAGAGACATATTCCTGGCTGTATTCTGAAACGATTTTTACTTTCGCAAAAATTCACCCGAAGCTTAGTTTGTAAGTTATAAAGAGAAATAGCATATCATAAATTGAGTATGGAAAGATAAACAGCAAATTTCAATCTCAATTATATATATATTATTATATATATAATTATATACATTATTATATTATATAATTATATACATAATAATTGTATAATATTTGTTTAATTTTTCTTTGTGATTTTTAAATACAATAATCCTAAGATTAGAATCCATTATATCAAACAATTATATCAAACTTATATGCTTATAAAACGAGATGGCCAGAAAATAAAAAAAATTTCTTAATTTTTAGAAATTATAAGTATATTCTAAATACCTCATATTACGAATCCTATGCCTTACAATTTCACATCGAATCTGATTTTTACAATTAAGCAAATCATCATATATATTTTCCTATTAATACGATCTTACTCTATTATTGCATGCAGAATTTATTGTTGAATATTTATTTATTATTATGCATATTAAGAAGATTTAAAGATTCGTCTCAATAACAACTTGACAACATTCAATTTCATAAATTTCTTTACAACAATTGCATGATTAAATAATGAATTTTCTACTAAATAGATTTCATCCTGAGAGTATTAAGCTCATAATGAAACTAATGATTACATGCTTTGGTTATTACTTACTTTAATGGAAACTCCGCTATTTCATATTAAGAGCCTATCCTATAATAGGCGATTTTACGAAATACGTATATGTACCTACATGTATAAAAGAATGTTTATAAAATGCATGTATCGTGGTATACATATATTTTGTACAAAGTATTCAATAAAATAATTCAGTAGATATTATTATGTAGAGATAATTATTTTATTTATGTTAATAGAGTATGAGCGTAGGAGATGCAATATATCATATGAACTGGCCTTCACTATCAGTCAACGAAAGAAAAGAACTATTAATGATCATGTTACGCAGCACACTTCCTATGAAATTTACCAGTAGCTTCTTGATAACCTTATCTCTCCAATCTTACAGCAGTGTTTGTATTACTCTTATTTTATGTTATTCTTATTGTAAGCAAATATGCAGTCTTCTGTATTAATATATCTCTGACTCTTTTCATTTAGATTTTAAAAATATCATACTCTGCATTTAATGTATTACAAAAGTGAGACATAAATAATAAAAAGTGAGCTTGGATGTAACAATAATGTTATAGCATTTTGGCTACAAATTAATTACTGCAAATTTTTGCCTGCTCATTTACTTCGCAAGCTTAACAAATTGTAAAGATGACATTATTATAAAACTTGTAATTGTTAATTGTAGTTCTTCTCTGATACCTTAAATTCTACATTGCTGACAATAATTAGAGAAAACGAATATTGTCCCCCAACAGTAAAAATCAATATTATTAATCCATATCAATATCAATATTCTAAATAAATTTAATATAGTATCGTACAAGAGATTGTAAGTATAATTGGAAAGAAAATGATTAAAAAATAGATATCTGTGTGTAAAATAAAAAATAAAAATGTGACATGCAATTCAACATACAAGTGCACACGCAATGAATATATATGTTTTGCACATTGCAATGCAATGCAATAATTTACATATACACTAGCAATATTATACAACAATTTTGGCTTTGACGTTACAATCAAAACAGAATAATTTCTCAATCTATGCCACACATGTGGTATATATAAGATTAATACATAATTATTCTATATACTTGTTATACTCGACATATAATTATAGTTAATTTAGGAAATACTATACTATGTATTTTTTTTTATCTTTATCGTACTTGTCTTGCCATTTTATAACGTAAGACTTTGCAATAAATACGATTTTCTATTTAATTCTAATGGATATACGAAAAATATTCTTAAAAAAAACATGCTAAAGACATTTTTAAAAAGATGTATCTAAAATTTTTCTAAAAAATGCTTTTTAGATGTCTTTCAGACTTTCTGAGAAGACATTTGAAAATGATTTTTCTTTTAAAACATGTACAGTTATGTATTTATATTATCAACTGTAACGTATTTATCGAGAAGCGACATATTATATGTAATGTACCCTTTGAGGACACGAGACAGTTCTAATAAAGCAACTTGTAGAAGATTTCGTTTTCTAAAGATTTTTGTGGTCGCTGAATTCGATTCTGGTTCTTAGAATTCGAAAATTCAAATTTCAAAAAAATAATTTAATGTGATACTTGGTTTTAGAAAATTCTCGGTATCGCTGAATTTGAATGTATCCTTTTAAAATTCGATGAAAACATCTCCATGAAGGAAGATCAAGTCACAGTGCTTATTAATCAAACTTTGAAAGTCAATGTGGAAACCAATATTATATGTCAATTTTGATCTATTTTAAAAGTTGACTAGCAAAACAATCATAAGGGATCATTCTCTTTTATTTTATAAACTGTTGGTTTTCGATTTTTATGGAATTTGACCTGTGGACTAATTTAATAATATTTTATTCAAATCCAAAGTCAAAAATAAAAAATTCAAGTAAATTCAATATGGCAATCATACGCAATAGAGTTTTGCAAAAATTATTAATTTATTATAATTATAAATTTCGGAATTTGGAAGTAACAAATTTCTGGATTTGCTTTATTTGAAGTTCATCAATCTAAGCAATTAGATAATACTAATTTCTAAATTGACTTTCAAATTCTGATAATGAATCCTATGACAAGTGATATCAAAAATCCTCTTAAATCAAGTTTCATAATAAAGATTTTTTTAAATTTACATTTTAGAATTCTGATGTCAAAATCGAATTCAGGGATAAAACTAAAATTCTTTTTAGTTTTATCCCTAGAAAACAAGACCTTCCATAAGTTACTTTGTTAAAAAGTTACAGTCAGATATACAATGCCCACACATTATCTCTTATTTATTATCTCTTATATAACAAATAAGACTTTGCGAGACATACGATCTTTCACTCAATTCTGATAAACATGAAGATATACAAATATTTTATTCGATGAGAACATAACTACAATATGTAGGGTTGTAAAAGATATCCATAGATGGTTGCAAGTAGGAAATTTAATACAATTATAGTATATATAGTACATATTCAAGAGCGGAAAAGAATATACACGTAATAAATGTCTAATCGACTTTATGTCGATTTTTTAATGACCGTTATTAATGATACTATGATATACTAGGGTTAAGAAGTTGAAGTACATAAAACTATACATAGTCTGTCGCAAGACGTGCTCGGTTACATTTAAATAAATTTTATTGATCGTTACAATAGTGAAAAATTTGCCTACTGCATTTGTTAATTTTGTTGTAATAATAGCTAGAATTGTAAGAAACGATATTCCGAAAGAGGTGCACGATAATGTTTATAAGGCCTTCTAATTGTATTCATATGAATGATACATTGCATTATAGTTAACTGAGATCGTTCGCGATTCATAATTCAAGATAAAATTATACACAAAATAATATTGCAACGCGATTTATCGCAAATATTTAGTATTAAGTAAATGTTCAGTAGTAAGTACAATTCAATAGTAAGAGAGTACGAAGTTTGTGAAAATTAATTACATAAATCCAGAATATTTTATAAAATATTATATTGCCTCCTACACTAAATTTAATTTTTCTTATATACGGATCATTTTACGTACGGATGTTACATATCTTATATGTCTCTACATATGGATATTCGGATATTTAATTTAGTACATCTATTTAAGAAAAAATATTTTTCGCAATATTTCAAATTTTCTTTTAGATATTTTATGTAGAGAAAAGACTATACTTTTGTGCGTATCAGTAAATTATATATAAAGAAGAAGGTCAAAATAAAAAGAAACCAAAATATGCAAATACTTTCTCTAAATTTTTTAATATATAACCTTTGTGGTATGTGGCGACCTAATGAGTGGTCATCAAATGGTGCAAAACTGCTGTATAATGTATTTACCTTTATGGTAATATTCTCGGAGTACTTTTTGGTGGTAACCCAATTTATGGATATAATTCTTATTGTCGATAATATTGATGATTTTGCCACTAATACTCTAATGTTCTTGACCATTGTTGCCGTATGTTGTAAAGCTACTATCGTTGTGATACGTCGGAATGCGATCAACAATTTGATACAATTATTGATGGAAACACCGTGTAAACCTCGTGACGAGGATGAAATAGCAATAAAAACGAAATTTGATACATTCATCAGGTAAAAAAGTATAATTAGAAAGATCTTACAGTGAAATATTAGTATAACTCGCATAAAGTATCATCGCAAGAATTTAATTGGCGTACTGATATACAGAACAAAGAATTCAATTAACATTATACAACGTATGTTTTAGAACTTCAGCCAGAAAGTCTTTTGTTGAATTACACTTAGTGTTGAATTTTGATGATATTACGTTTTAAAATTATCATTGCTACATTTAAAAAGTAATAAATATTTACATTTTGCTTAATTAAGAAAAACTTTTTATACTTCTCCAAATATTATTTTAAAACACGCACACATTTACATACGCATAGAAAATAAATTGTCATTATATATTTATTCAAATTAAAAATATAAATGAATTTTAATCTTAATCGTAACTATACAAAAGTTTACGAAATTTTGTTTCTATATTTACAGATCATGTTTGATAAAATACATGCTTTTGTCGATGAGCTCTCTTACAGGCGTTACAATAGGATCAGTAGTGAATATTATGCAAGGTTATCTTCCTTATCGAATATGGTTGCCATTTAATTACACTATACCCTTGGCATTTTGGACTATATCCATCCACCAGATTATAACTTTAATTTTTGCCACTATGATAAATGTCAGCACGGATATTTTAGTCTTTGGATTGTTTTTACATACGTGTGCCCAGTTCGAAATTTTCGAAAGTCGTCTTCACAAATTAGTGATTTATAAAACAATTAACTATCTGGGAAATGCAGTCTCTTCGTTGAATAAGGATAAAACAGAGATATCGGAATGCATACGCCATCATCTCAGCATTTACAAGTAAGAATTTCTATGCATATGTTCAAATGCCTCTTTATATATATATGTGCGCATGTGATTGCATGCATATACGTTATTTATTTTTCGTATTTAAATATCTAAAAATCGTTATTGTCTAATATAATGGTAATCGTTGACGATTTATGACGAAAAGATGTTTAAACTAAAAAAAATGTAAGTAACCAACATTACTTGAAATTATTAAACAACTAATATGACCTCGGAAACGGAGCACTCTCAATTTACACATTATTTTATTAAATGATGATTCTGTGTCAAGTTGCGCGAAATTATAAATTATGTCTAAATGATTGCTCAAGACAAATATAGCTTCTAGTAAACGATACATGTTAAAATCTTTTTTACAATTTTTAAATTTGTATGGGAATTATGTTATAAAATTATATGTCGAGATAGTATAATTATCTTTATCATACAGCAATTAATGAGACAATTAATAAAACTAACATGAAACAATTAATAGATACGCCAAAACGGTAAATGTTATATTCAACCAGGTGCTCTTCGTTCAATTCTTTGCAAGCATACTGGTATTATGTACAAGCGTGTATTATTTATCAATACATATTAGAAATTTCTCTGGTATTCTACCTTTTTTAGTATACACTATTGGTATGTTTGTACAAATTTATATTTATTGCTGGTCCGGAAACGAAGTCATTCTTAAGGTAATAATATCCTACAATTATATCTTATTGTTAATGACATAAAGAAAACTGTCGCAAAACTGTCGTGAATATTTTACATCTCAATTTGTTACAAAATTTCAAAAGATAATAATTCTGGTGGCTTACTTGATAGATTTGGAACTAGTCTATATAGGTGCATATGTTACAGGTAAAGTCCGTATAGTGCGTAGTGTTGACGTTGTACGAGTTGCCTACTGTATAATGTCAGCATTGTCAACTTGCGGACTTTGTCCGTAACGTAAATACAAATTATAGGTATATGCAAATATTTATACATATAATACTAATAATGTTGATAAATATTGATATTCATTGCGAAATAATTATTTCATTTATGTTACGTTAACAGAGTATGAGTGTAGGAGACGCTGTATATTGTATGGATTGGCCACTATTATCAGTTAACGAAAAGAAACAATTACTCATGGTCATGGTACGGAGCACAATTCCTATAAAGTTCACAAGCAGCTTCTTGATAACCGTCTCCCTTCAATCTTATAGCAGTGTCAGTAATACTGTGGTATTATGAGTACTTTGTTAACAAAATAGATATCTGTATGCGATATTAGCAATAACACATACGCATTTACTTATAAAGTATACACAGTGCACAAAACTGCACTGTAGAAATTTTTAATAATTGTAGCACAATAACAGCAATAATCTATATAAATATTTTCTCTAATTTTCGTTTCAGATATTAAAACTGTCATACTCGGCATTTAACATACTTCAGAAGTGAAATATAAATAATTAAAAGTTTTCTAGGAAATGATAATTATGTAGTTTTTCATAAATTAGTAAAATTTAAAAATTTCTGTTTATTTATTTCAACCTTACACTTCGTAACAACTCTAAAACATTCGATGTACGCATATTGAGTACATGTACTTTACACAGTGAAATGTTTTAATTCTGACACTAATTTTGATTTGAACATAGAGTCAAGAAAAAGACATTGCCCAATCTATGCCATATACGATATGTTAGGCATAGGTTTGGTATAATAGTTATCGCATACTTTTGCTGTAATCAGCATATGTTCGAATAAGTTAATTTAGAAAATATAGTAGTCCTTTCAAACCTTTCATGGATCAGCGAACTCATTCTTCTTTATTTTGTAACTGCTCGTTCAATTTTTAAAATTCGACTTATAGAATAATTTAATATGTTTTATTCAAATATAAGATTTAAAAAGAATTCAAAATGAATTCAATGCGCCAAACAGAATTTTTTTAATAATTTAATCAACATAAAATTTAGAAAACTTTTTATTGCAATAAGTAACATCAATTTCGCTTCATTTGAAGCTCGTCAGTATATACGCAAACAGATAGTACTGATTCTGAGCTACAAACTTTCAAACTTTTATTATGAGTCACAGAAAAGTATTCATAGTTGATTCTTATATTCAAGACCGTTTTAAGATGTCACGAATAAATCAGAGGATCATATATTAGCATCTTAAAAAGATTAATTACTTAAGACGATCTTAAAATAAAAATGGACAATGAATACTGACCTTAGAGTCTCCTTCATACAAGTTACTATCCCTACGAAAATCAACATTTTCAGACTGCACTCAAATTCAGTGATATCAAGAAAAATATTTTAAAACCAAGTTTAACAATAATGAAATTACTTTTTTGAAATTTAAATTTTAGAATTCTGTTGCCAGAATCGAATTCAGCTTAAAAATTCTTAAAAAATGAAATTTTTTAATAAGATTTTTATTTTATTAGAAAGCTTCGGTCTTCAAAGGATTGAAGATATACAATGCCGATATCGCATATTATTTCTTACTTCATATAAATAAAGTAAGCCTTTATAAGGCATACGATCTTCTCAGATCTGATGAACATGAAGATATACAAATATTTTATTCGATGGGAACGTAACTGCATGGTTAAAGAACAATGTCCCTCGATGGTTGCAAGTAGGAAAACTTCTACAATTATATTACTCACTCATAAGCGGAAAAGACGTACATTCTGTAATAAATGTCTAATTGACTTTATGTCGATTTTTTAATGACTGTTATTAATGGTACTAGGGTGAAGAAGTTGAAATACGTAAAACTATACATAGTCTATCGCAAGACGTGCTCGGTTACATTTAAATGAATATTATTGATCATCACAACAGTGAATGTACTTTATGCAATATTTGTCTGGAACATTTGTTAATTCTATTGTATTAGTAGCCAGAATTGTGAAAAGCGAGAAAGTTTCAAAACAGGTGCGCGATAAATGTTCATAATACTTTCTAGTTTATTCATATGATGATGCATTACAGTTAAATGAGATCCATAATTCGAGATAATATTATATACAAAATGACATTGTAACACGATGCGTTAAGTAAATAAAACTTACCGAAGACGTTTACATTCAGTATTAAATGATTTAAACGGTTTGTGAAAATTAATTATCATACATAAATTCATTTCATAAAATATTATATTATTGCTTTTAAATTTAATTTGTCTTATGATCATCGTACACGTGTATATTTCATCGCGCGGATATTTAATTTAGCAATTAAAAAAAAATATTTTTCGCAGTGGTTGAACGACTTTTTTAGATATTTTACATACAGAAAGAATCCATATTTTTGTGCTCATCGATAAGTTACACATAAAAGAAGAGGTTCAAATATGCAAATACTTTCTCTAAATTTTTTAATACATAGTTTTTGTGGGATATGGCGACCTAATGAGTGGTCATCAAACGGTGCAAAACTGATGTATAACATATTTACCTTTATTGTAATATTCTCGGAATACTTTTTGGTGTTAACTCAATTTATGGATATAGTTCTTATTGTCGATAATATCGACGATTTTGCCACTAATACTCTAATGTTCCTAACTATTGTTGCTGTATGTTGTAAAGCGACTGTTATTGTGGTACGTCGAAATGCAATCACGAACTTGGTGCAAGTATTGATGAAAACACCATGTAAACCTTGTGACGAGGACGAAGTGGCGATACAAACAAAATATGATATGTTTATCAGGTAAATACATATAAATCTGTATTCAGATCGCGCTTTTATCAATAAAAGCGCACTTTTATCTCTAAAACTCTACAGTATGCGTGACGTAAATTATAGCATGTAGCGCGATAACATTGTTATAAGCACATTATTAAGAAGATTCTATAGTAAAACTCGAACAAAAATTACAAGAATTCATTACAAGAATTTAATTTACGTATTATTATATATGAAATGTATGACATGTTTGATCCTTCACCAAAAGATTCAATTAGTATTGGTGAATATGAGAATTTTATTTCACCATAAAGTTCTACTTATTGAATTTTGACGTTACATCTTACAGTTATCATTGCTATATTTAGAAATGTGATGTTATATTTTGTTTAATTCAGAGATTAATTCTTAAAGTGAATATTCTCCAAATATTTTAAAATAACGTACGCACAAATATGCACACAATAATAATTACATTCTGTCATTGTAAACTTATGCAAATTAAAAGAAAGAGTATTGTAAATCCAAGTTGTAAATATATAAAATATGAAAAATAATTTTGATTTTATAATTACAGATCGTGTTCAATAAAATATTCACTTTTAGCAACAAGTTCCGTTACAGGCACTACAATAGGATCAGTATTAAACATTATGCAAGGTCATCTGCCCTATCGAATATGGCTGCCATATAATTACAATGTATCTACGATGTTTTGGGCTACATCTGTTCATCAAATCATAACTGTAATTTTTTCCGCTATGATAAATATTGGCACGGATACATTAGTTTTTGGATTGATTTTACATACGTGTGCCCAGCTTAAAATTTTCGAAAGTCGTGTTCACAAATTAATGATTAATAGAACAATTAGGTATCTGGAAAATACATTCTCTCCGTCTAATAAAAACAAAACAGGGATATCAGAATGCATACGTCATCATCTCAGCATTTACAAGTAAGTTACGTAAAAATTTTTATGCATATGTTCAAATGCCTCTTTATTTATATGCCTCTTTATGTATGTGAGCGTGTGATTGCATGCGTAAATGTTATTTATTTTTTATATTTAAAAATCATTATTGTTTAATAAAACGATAATCATTGACGTTTATGTCGAAGAGATGTTCTAATTTAAAAAACATTATAAATAACTAACGTTGAAATTAATAGACAACTAGTATGATCTCGAAAACGGAGTACTCTCAATGTTACTTTATGATAATTCTGTGTCAAATTGCGTAGAATAAAAAATTATGTCTGAATAATAGCACAAGAGAATTAAATAACTTTTGTTCTAGTAAATAATATACATAAAATAATATACGATAAAATTTTCTTTTTTACAATTTTTGGATTTGTATAGGAATCATGTTAAAAAGTATGAAGCTAGTATAACTACCTTATTCATACAGCAATGCAAAACTAACATGAAACAATTATAGATATGCCAAAACGGTAAACGTTATATTTAACCAGGTGCTTTTCGTTCAATTCTTTGCAAGCATACTGGTATTATGTACAAGCGTGTATTATCTGTCAATACATATTACAGAATTGTCTGGTACTGCAACTTTTTTAGTGTACACCGTTGGCATGTTTGTACAAATCTATATTTATTGTTGGTCCGGAAACGAAGTCATTCTTAAGGTAACTATCGATATTCATTAATACACGGGAAAAAATGTTTCATATATAATTATATAT
Organism: Acromyrmex echinatior; assembly: GCF_024713525.1. Classification (NCBI taxonomy): domain Eukaryota; kingdom Metazoa; phylum Arthropoda; class Insecta; order Hymenoptera; family Formicidae; genus Acromyrmex; species Acromyrmex echinatior. The sequence goes on along the minus strand of NC_141858.1, from coordinate 14,711,903 downwards.
AATTATATTAAATTATATAAAATTATATATATATAAAATATGTCTATGTATATATCTTTTTTTCCCGAGTATACATCAAAAGTTAATAAAATTTAAGAATATTTTTAACATGCACATAATACTAGTATTATTGATAAATATTAATAGAATCAATATTATTGCAAAGTGATATTTTCATTTATGTTGTGTGTGTATATATACATATACATATATATACATATACATATATATACATATACATATATATACATATACATATATATACATATGCATATACATATATATATATGCATATGTATATATACATTGGCAGAGTATGAGCGTAGGAGACGCTATATATTGTATGGACTGGCCATTACTATCAGTTAACGAAAAAAAAGAATTGCTCATGGTTATGATACGAAGTACAATTCCTATAAAGTTCACTAGCAGCTTCTTGATAACTCTATCCCTTCAGTCTTACAGCAATGTTAGTAGTATTGTTGTGATATGTATAAGTACTTTAGTGATAAAATTTTTATGCAATGTTATTAATGTTTGTGGCGCAAGTCGCAAAATAAGCGAATTTTTTAATAACTATATAATATTATACATATTAACGTTTTTTATAATTTATCTTTTTTCAGATCTTAAAAACGTCATACTCGGCATTTAATGTACTTCAAAAATAAAATATAAATAACTAAAGTGTACTTAGACATAATTATGTAGTTTTTCATAAAGTTATTAGTAACACTAAAACTTCTTATTACGTATTTATTTCAACCTTATTCTTTGTTCTAAAATTACTTTGATTGTAAGAACAGTGGAGCAAACAGACACATGTATATACGTTTTACACAATGTAATGAAATGCATGTTTTTTAATTTCATACACAAGTAGCACTAATTTTGGTTTCAGCATAGAATAAAAAAAAAAATTTCTGAGATCAGTTTACGCCACATGTGATAATATTGCACATACAGTTGATACATATAATTATTGTGTACACTTGTAGTCGGTACTCATACTGACAGTTAACTTATTGTTAGAAAATATCTGAATATTTTATACATTGCTCTTATCGTTATATTATCTCGTATTTTACGCATTGTAAAGAAAGACTTTATGAGAAATACAGTCTTCTATTTAATACTGATAATCATTGAAAATATTTTATTCAATGGGAATATGACAAAGTGTATTATTATAAGAAACGACATCCCTCGATGTTTACAAGTAGAAAAACTTTCACAATTATAGTATTCGCTTAGAAGCGGAAAAGAACGCACATCCACTGTAATAAATGTCTAATCGACTTCATGTCGATTATTTAATAACTGTTATTAAGGTACTAGGGTTAAGACGTTGAAGTATGAAATACTGTACGCAGTCTGTCACAAGACGTGTTCGGTTACAATGAACTGAATTTTATTGAATTCCATAATAATAAAACATTATTATATCATTGTTAGCATTGTTGGCATTTAGTAATTCTGTACTATTAGCCGAAATTTTAAGAAGCAATAGGTCCAAAAAAGTGCGCGATAAATTCTTGCAAATATTGCAACTTAAATGTATTCATACAAATCATATACATTGCATTAGAATTAAATAAGATCATGTGATTCTCAGCTCGAGATTACATGTTGTACGGGATCTATGTGTTAGATAAATATAATTTGTCTCTCGCAATTAATCACATTTAGTATTCAATGTACGATTTAAATATTAGTTTATAGAATTTGTTAATTGCGAAATTCATTTCATAAACTATTATACAGCTGTTTATATTAAATTCAATTTTTACTGATGTAATTATATTTTATATACACGTATATGTATAGCCAGATGCAATAAGAATATTTAAAAAAAGACATTTTTTTCGCAATATTTTAATGCTACTTTTTTAGATGTTTTACATGTAAAAAAGACTGATCTTTTAAACAAAACTGATAAATTGAAAGGAACTTTAAAAAAGGAATTTCAAACATGCAAATGTTTTCTTTAAATTTTTTTATGTATACTATTTGTGGTATATGGCGACCGATCGAATGGTCATCAAATGGTGCCAATTTTCTGTATAATGTATTTACTTATATTATATTATTCTTGGAATATTTTTTGATGTTAACTCAATTCCTCGATTTTCTATTTGTTATCGATAATGTTGATGATTTCGTTGCTAATTCTATAATGTTCGTGAGTGTTGCTGCTGTCGTATGTAAAGCGACTGTTGTTGTAATACGTCGCAATGCGATAATTAGCTTGATACAAGTATTGTTGAAGGGTCCATGTCAGCCTCAAGATGAGGACGAAATAGCAATACAAACAAAATTTGATAAGTTCATCAGGTAGGTACCATACATTATTAGGATAATCTTAAGGTGAAGCTTTAATGAAATCGCATAGATAATATATATACGCAATAATTTAATTCATGTACAATTGATACGTATCATTTCTTCTTTCGAATTCAATCAGCATTGATAAGTATTACCAATTTAAAATTTTACCACTTAAAATTTTACAATTCAACGCTATTTTTATCCATTTAATATTTTAAATATTAATATTTTAATACATTTAATTTTTTGCATTTTACTTAAACTAATTAATAACTTCTTGTAACGTAAATTCTTAAATATTATTTTGCTTCTAAAACATGCGCGCAATACATACATTACACACACATACACGCGCATGTACACGCACGGAGGAAAGAGGGAGAGAGAGAGAGAGAGAGAGAGAGAGAGAGAGAGAGAGAGAGAGAGGAGGGAGAAAGACGGGGATTTATATATACATATATATAATATACATGCAATTATATTTAAATAGCATTATTATAAATTTGTCAAATTGGAAAATATAAGTTAACTTTGACTATCATGGAAGCATGAAAATTAATAAAATATAATTTCAATTCTACTTTACAGATTATGTTCAATGAAATATTTGCTTCTGGCAATAATCTCACTTACAGGCGTCATAATAGGATCAGTATTAAATATTATGCAGGGACAACTACCTTGTCGAATATGGTTGCCATTGGATTACAATGTGTCTCTAATGTTCTGGATTATATCTATTCAACAAGTTATAGCTATAATTGCTGGCACTATCATAAATGTCGGTACGGAAACCCTAATCTTTGGATTAATTTTAGAAACATGTGCTCAACTCGAAATTTTCGAAAATCGTCTTCACAAATTAATAAATTATAAAACAGTTAAATATCTGGAAAACGCATTGTGCTCGTTGAATGAAGACAAAACAGAAATATCGAAATGCATACGACATCATCTCGATATTTACAAGTAAGTCGCTAATTGAGAATCCATTTTTATACAACGTTTTTTTATATATGTATTTAACTATGTAAAAGTATTTATATATTGTTTAATTGTTGTGTTTCTAAAAATTGCAATTGATTATAACAATACTTATTAATATTTTTTATAAAAAATTGTTTAAAGCTAATGACAGTAATTATAGATAATTGATGCTATTTGGAAATAATAAGTAACCATTACAAACTCGATAAGAAAACATCAATGTGTGATTTTATCGTTCTATTTACTATTACATAGATGTATATATTATACGTATACGGAGTGTTCCAAAATGACCGCCATATATTTTGTGTGCAGATACAGCGGACTAATCTGATTCGAAAAGTCCTCTACTATTTTCATAGCAGTTAACAAAATATTAATTACTAAAAATCGCCAAATATTGATTTTCAATAACTTTTCACTCAAATACTATCAACTTTACAGCAAGAGACAAAAATTGTTTATTTTCTTCTCATAGAATTCTGAAAATTTTTTCAGAATTTTTTATCAATTTTTTAATATTGCATTTTTTTATTGGCAACTATTTTTACCACGTGAGAAAATGCGGTACTAAAAAACTTATAAAAATAAACAATTTTTGTCTCTTGCTGTTTATCTGTAAAATTGATAGTATTTGAATAAAAAATTATCAAAGTCAATATTTGGCGATTTTTAGTAATATCTTGTTAACTATTGTAAAAATTGCAAAATGGTAGAGGACTTTTTGACTTAGTTTAGTACACTCTATCTGCGTATGAAATATTTAGCGGTCATTCTGGGACACCCTCTATATGTTTATTATTACGCCGTAGTAAATAATTTCATAGATATTACATGTACTTGCTTAAAACAAAAAAGTTTTTATTTTAATAAGTACTACACACATAATTTTTCTATAAGTTTAAAAATTGTATAAATTATGTTATTCAATTATGTATAAGGATAGTAATTTATTGCATCACAAAACTAACATGAAACTATTACAGATATGCCAAAACGGTAAACGTTATATTTAATCAGGTACTGTTTGTTCAATTTTTCGGTAGTATATTGATATTATGTACATGTATATATTACCTATCAACGCATATTACGGAACTGTCTGAAATTGGAACTTTATTAGTATATATCATTTGCATGTTTGTACAAATTTACGTTTACTGCTGGTCCGGAAACGAAGTTATGCTTAAGGTAACTTACTCTATTTCAGCCTTCATCAGATATATGTACCTTACTAAAAATGATAAAAAACAGCGAATATATTCCTATTATTACTGAATACGAGTGAGATAATTTAACTTTTTTAGTAAATAAAGGATTACTTTATATACTAAAAGACAAATTCATTTATATGTGTGCTCATCTTGTATTATTTGACATGTACATACATAATACAAAACTAATAATTGATAAAGTTATATGATATTATTATACAGCAATAATATATATTATGTTGGCAGAGTATGAGCATAGGAGAGACTATATATTGTATGGATTGGCCACTATTATCAATTACCGAAAAGAAAGAATTGCTGATGATTATGATACGTAGCACAATTCCTATTAAATTCACTAGCAGCTTTATGATAACTTTATCTATTCAATCTTACAGCAACGTTAGTAATATTATTACTAAGATCTTAAATGACTGGACAAATATTACATATATCATATAATGTTTTGCGTTTAATGTTGGAGAACTTAATATTTGTTGCATACGTCCGAAAACAACCGGTGTATCTAGCAAGTGTTTAATAGTTTATATTAATATATCTTCTCTCATTTTTTTCAGATTTTAAAAACATCATACTCCGCATTTAACGTACTTCAAAAACAAAATATAAATAATATAACTTAGAGCTTACTTGAGTATATTAATTATGTAGTTTTTCGCAAATTAATGACACTAAATTTAAAAATTTCTGTTTATGTATTTATTACAACCTTAATATTCATTTTGATTGTTAACAATATACAAACACAATATAGACAGTGTAATGACAAAAAATACTGTGCGATATATTTGATTTATAAGCAACATTAATGCTGGTTTCAACAAGAAATTAGAAAAAATAATGTCTCAATCTATGTAAAATGTTGCGTATGAGATATACGGATACATATTTTCCTGCACATTTATCATACTTTGTAGATATACAGATAAGTAATTTGAAGAATATATCCTAAGTTTATTACACATCACTTTTATCGCTACACCAGAGGTTTGTATTTTTATATAATAAATGAGAGACTTTGCGGGAAATACGATATTCCTTATAATTCCAATGGACATGAAAATTTTATTCAACAGAAACGCAGTAATATGCGTGACTGTAAAGGACCGCAATATCCCTCGATGGTTGCAAGTAGGAAAACTTTTACAATTAGAGTTACTACACTATTCATGAGTGCGGAAAAGAACATGCATTTCATAATAAATGATTAAATGACAACAATGTCGATTTTTTAATGACCGTAATTGATAGTACTAGGGTTGACAAGATGTTGAAGAATGTAAACTATACATAGTCTATCGCAGGACATGTTCGATTACATTTAAATGAAATTTACTGATACAATAATAAAATAACATATTATATCAGTGTTAGTATTTGTCATTTCTATTATCACTAACTAAAATTCTAAGAAGTGATATTTTCCAAAACAGGTGCGCAATAAATATTCATAAATACCATTTTTGTAGTTGGGTTCACACAAATCATACGCAGTATTATAGTTAAATAAAGTCATCCGATTCGCAATCTGCGCGAGCAATTATATGCAATATGTACATCAAATAAATAAAATTTATTCCAATCGGACAGTTGCATTCGGCATTCAGTGTGAGATTTAAATATTAATTTGTAGTATTTTATGTTCACTAAAAAAGCCTAAGTTCACTAAAAAGTAAATAATTTACTTCATAAAATATTATACAACCTTCTATATTAAATTCAATTTTTTTTAAACATGGTATACTCAAATTTAATTATTAGTATATTTCAGAAATTTCAGAAAAGATAATTTTCGCAATGTTTTAAATCACTTTTTTAGATATTTTATAGATAGAAAGAAGCTATACTTTTGTACAATATTTCGATAAATTGTTTGAAAAGAAAGCGAGCAATATGCAAATGCTTTCTTTAAATTTTTTTATATACACCGTTGGCGGTATATGGCGACCAGTTGAGTGGTCATCAAATGGTGCCAAGCTGCTGTACAATGTATTTACCTTTATTATAATATCTTCGGAATACTTTTTGGTGTTAACTCAATTTATGGATATAGTTCTTATTGTCGACAATATCGATGATTTTGCTACTAATACTCTAATGTTCCTAACTATTGTTGCCGTATGTTGTAAAGCGACTGTCATTGTGGTACGTCGAAATGCGATCATCAACTTAGTGCAAATATTATTGAAAGCACCATATAAACCTCGAGATGAGGATGAAGTAGCTATACAAACAAAATTTGATAAATTCATTAGGTGAGTTCATATCTTTCTTAAAACATCTCAATATTAAAATATTATTATAACTTAAAATATTTATGCAATAATTCAATTCAGCACATACTAAATCGTACAAATTTTATCAGCACTTGTTTCTATAACAAATTATGAGTCCTTTAGCTTTTACTATATTTTGTTGACCATATATTTTAGAGCATACTTATATTTTTACATAAAAATGTAGTAATTTTCTATTCTCTGTTTAATTAATAAACTTTTAGTTGAAGAAGTTTTCTATTCCAATATCATTTTAAATTATAGTAATAATTTGCAAAACACATATACGAAATAATTAAATATAATACAATAATTATAAATATTATGATTATAAATTTCATTAAATTAAAAGTATTAGGTGCACAACTTAATTCTCGGTTCCTAACTTCAATCGATGAGTACCTATTCAAATTTACATATCTTTCCCGCCATATAGTCATATTGGAGTGCCAAGCTTTAAGCTTTCAAACGCACTGTAATTATTGGCGGTTGTATTATCTGACTTAAAAAGAAAAATGTTAAAAACAATGTCGCTCGAGAAGGAGCATTTGAGGCATTGCCTTCTTTTCGCTTTTCAATTAAAAAAAAGTGCTGCTGAAGCACAGGAAATGATTTGTTCGGCTTTGGGAAAGGATGCTGTTTCTTACAGTACCTGTAAAAAGTGGTTCCAGCGGTTTAAGAATGGAAAGTTTCGACCTTAATAATGAAAAACGTCCGGGACAACCAAAGAAAGTCATGAGGAATTGGAACTTTTAGAAGAGAATTCTTGTCGCATACAGTCAGCGCTCGCATAGGAACTCGGAGTAACAAGGCAAGCCATTTCTAAGCGTTTACATAAGCTGGGGAGGATTCAAAAGGAGGGCCATTGGGTTTCCCACGAATTCACAGCTGAGAACAAGCGTAGACGCTATGATATTATTGTTGCTATCCCAATTCAAAAAGAAAGAATAATTTTCTGCGCAAGATTGTGACCTGTGATGAAAAATGGATCTTCTACGAAAATCATGGGTTTATCTGGGACAACTTTCGAATAGTACTGCAAAACCGAATATCCACACTAAGAAGGTGTTGTGTATATGGTGGGATCAGCAAGGCGTCATTCATTACGAATTGCTCCAACCTGGTGAAACGGTCACTGCTCAACGTTATCAGCAGCAACTGATTCGTTTTAGTGACACATTGGAAGAGAAAAGGCTTTACACCGACAAGGGAAGAAGGAAGATTATCTTGCTTCAGGATAACGCGTGGTTACACACAGCAAAAACAACTTTGAAAACGATCATCGACTTGAGCTGGGAAATTTTATCGCACCCGGCGTATCTTCAGACTTCGTCCCTTCAGATTATCACCTTTTTAGATCCTTGCAATCATCTGACTGATACTCATTTCACTTATGTCAAGGATGTCGAGAAAAATATGGTCGAATTTATAAATTCAAAACAATCCTCTTTTTTCCGAAGTGGAATTCGGCAGCTGCCCGAAAAATGGCGCAAATGTTTAAAAAACGAGGGAAATTATTTTGAAGATTAGGTAACTATTCGACTTTTTATAAATTAGTATCAATGAAAAAGGCCGAGAATTAAGTTGCGCACCTAATATAAATAAATGCTAATAGAAGTTTATATAAAATTTCATCTCGGTTCTACGTTTGCAGATCATGCTCGATAAAATATTCACTTTTAGCAACAAGTTCCGTTACAGGCACTACAATAGGATCAGTATTAAACGTTATGCAAGGTCATCTGCCTTATCGAATATGGCTGCCATGTAATTACAATGTAATTACGTTTTGGATTATATCCGTTCATCAGATCTTAACTATAATTTTTGCCACGATAATAAATGTTGGCACGGAAACCTTAGTCTTCGGACTGATTTTACAAACATGTGCTCAACTTGAAATTTTCAAAAGTCGTCTTCACAAGTTTATAATTAAAAAGACAGTTACATATCTCGGACATGCACGCTCTTTGTCGAATGAAGACAAAACATGGATATCGGAATGTATACGTCATCATCTCAGCATTTACAAGTAAGTCACGTAAGAATCCGTCTTTATGCATAATTCAGTTTACTCTTTATATACGTATATGTGCATTACATATGCGCGCGCGCGCGCGCGTGTATGTGTGTGTGTGTGTGTGTGTGTGTGTGTGTGTGTGAATATGTAAGACTAAATAGCTATTATTTATTAAAATAAATTGTTAATATTTATGGAAAATTGGTCAAAATCAAAAGATAATTCGAGTATTCCTATTTGAAATTATAAATGGATTGTTATAAAAAAAATTGTTACAAAATAATTGTTACAAAAAGTGAATACAAAATATTTTCAAGGTGATTATATAAAGTGACCTTGGATTTTCTTATGTACAAACTTTTTTTTTACAGTACCTTCTGTAACCTAAAATAAGACAAAATTTTTATATAAACATAGGTCCTAAGATATTACATTAAGAATTAATTATGATAAAAAAACATAAAATATGTAAGAAACATTTTTCCCTGAGTATTTCAAAAACTGTCAGCTCATATCAATACATATCTAAAATTTTCATATTAATTGTTAATTAAGAATATTATAAAATTATACATCAAAATTGCAATTGTTTCATTCATCTGAAATGATTAACACGAAACCATTACAGATACGCCAAAACGGTAAACATCATATTCAACCAAGTACTTTTCGTTCAGTTTTTTAGTAGTATTTTGGTATTATGTACGAGTGTGTATTATTTGTCAATGCATATCAAGGAACTGTCTGCAGCTGCATCCTTATTAGTATATACCATCTGCATGTTTGTACAAATCTTCGTTTACTGCTGGTCCGGAAACGAAGTCATGCTTAAAGTAACTATCATGTACGCTATAATTCATTTGAAATAGATAAATATCTAACCCCGATTTTTTAAATTAATGGAAAATGGCGGGTATTTTTGATAACAACCTATTTTTTTTACAAGAGTTTGCAAAATAATCTAACAAATTATTTGAACTATTTTATACTTGAATACAATAAAAATATATGTAATGTATACATGAGCGTGTATAAGACTATAATAATATTATAATTGTTCGATATTAATATGTAATAATAACTCTATTTATATTATGTTAATAGAGTATGAGTATAGCGGATGCTATATATCGTATGAATTGGCCATTACTATCGATCAACGAAAAAAAAGGATTGTTGATGATCATGATACGTAGCACAATTCCTGTAAAGTTCACTAGCAGCTTCTTGATAACTCTATCTCTTCAGTCTTACAGTAACGTTAGTATCGTTTGGTGTCAAAATAAATATTTGACATAATATGTCAAATATATGAAGATTTGCTATTTAATATTAAGAATATTTGTTGTGTATGTACGAAAATACAATCGGAATTTTTATATAATAAATGCATAATCTTCCATATATGTCAATGTTTTTTCTATTTTTCTTTCAGATCTTGAAAACGTCATATTCAGCATTTAACGTTTTACAAAAGTAAAGTATAATAAATAACCAAAAATGTGTTTGAATATGATGTAGTTTTTGATAAATTATAGCGACTTTAAATCTTATAACTTTTACTTACGTATTTACTTCCGATCTTGTTCCTTACAATTATTCGAATATTAGTACACGCAGATAGACACACACATGCACGCACGCACGCACTAAATATATACATGTAATACATGATACATCCAATAATGCGTTTTAATGTGCAAGCAAAAATTGTAAAATACGAGATAATATAACGATAAGAGCAATGTATAAAATATTCAGATATTTTCTAACAATAAATTAATGAGTGCCGACCACAAGTGTACATGATAATTATACATATATCAACTGTATGGGCAATATATTACATATAGCATAAATTTTGAATCGGATGAATATAAAAATTTTAAGTTGTTTTTGTACGTTACATTCTTTGCGAGCGCTCTAAAAATAATTGACACTTTTCTAATTTATTTATCATACTTATGTAAGCGAGTATAAACAGAATTAAGATAAAAAATATTTAGATATGTTATGCGTTACTTCTTTTGTTACATTATCTTATATTTTTACATAATATAATAAGACAAATTTTTCATAAACAGGAAATATAATCTAGCGATTAAATGCCGATTATATGAAAAAACATACAACATACAAACATTTTATTTGATGAAAAATATGATAATGTATTAAAAAGTAGTAAAAGATTCTGATCATTGCAAGTAAAATAATATTTAAAATAAAGCATTCACGCGCGCGCACGCACGCACACACACACACACACACATACACACACACACACATACACACACACAAAAAGCAGAAAATAATGTGCGTCATAATAAACGACTTCATGTTTACTAATAAACAACAATGATTTAGCGAAAAACGATCATCAAATCGATTTCGAATCGACATCGATAAGATGATTTCGAAATTAATTCGATGTCAATTTGACATCTAATTAACAGTCGTTTCTCGCTGAATAATGAATGGCTAATGAATGCTATTAATTATAGGTATATTAGTTTATCGCGAAACGTTCGATTATATATTCAGTAATTAGAATTTAATTATCTTTCTACACGATAAAGAAGTTAAGAAGTAAATTATAATGACTTTTATAATATCCAACAATCTAAGTATTATTTGTTATATTCTTGTATCTTATGATATTATGCACAAGTATATTTACATATTATATGTCGATACATATTTTCGAGTTCAGAATTACGATTTTGCTGATATACATTTGTATGTCATACAATGTTCGTATAAAATTATATTCATTGATGAACTGTAAACGAAATCATCATCAATTCTCAAGGTAAATAACAATTCCGTAATCTCTTTTCATAGATATATCTTACAACTGATAAAACGAATACAATATTATAATTATAATTATTTATGATTGAGTCAATATAACAAACAAAGTGTCAATTTATATCCATAATCGACGAGATTATCTATTGTTCTCAAATCTATTATTCGTCCTATGACCTATTATTCATCCTATGCTGTTAAATATGTATGTATAAATATATATACATATATATATATATATATATATATATATATAATATATATATATAATTATATATATATATATATATATATATATTATATATATATAATTATATATATATATATATAATTTTTAATTATTTTATATATTCGTTTTTAGAATTTAAATGACAATAATAATACATTAAAGATATTTGTACTTCATGTAAATAAAATTTAAATGTATATTATAATATAAATTAATTTTCTTATATTAGTACATGGATTTCATTTATGTATCTATTCTCGATAATTATATATACATACAAGCTATACTACAAATTGAAACAATTTCTTTAAATAGAGAAAACAAATGTATCTATTAAATCAAAAATGTAACTCCACTTTAATTCCAGCTCTAAAATATATAGTGTAAAAAATAGGTATAATATCATTTGCCATACTCACAATATTTAATTCCTAATTAAATTCCTTCATTAGAAAATTAATACACAATTCGAAATATATGTGTATGTATATGTGATTAATTAAATACATATGTATTTTCGCGAACACTTACAATACTTTGCAGATATACAGAGAAGTATCTTGAGAAATATATTTTAATTACACACTTTTATCACCATACTGAGCCCTGCATTTTTATGTAATAAAATAAGAGGCTTTGCGGAAAATATGATATTCTTTGTACTTTCGATGAAAATATGCAAATATTTTATTCAGCAGGAAACAATATACGTGACCGTGAAGGAGGACATCCCTCGATGGGTGGAAGTAAGAAAACTTTTACAGTTATGATTACTACATTATTCATAACGACGGAGAAGAACATACTCCCCATAACAAATTAAACGACTTCATGTCGATTTTTTAATAACTGTAATTAATGATTGACAAGGCATTGAAAAATGTAATCTATAATATCATACTTATATAGTCTATCGCAAGACGTGCTCAGTTACATGAAATTTAGTTAAGTGAAATTGAATGATACAATAATAAAATAATATATTACTCAGTTCGTATTTAATTTTCTTACTATTAAGATAAAATTCTAAGAAGTAATATTTTTCGAAAAACGTGCGCAATAAATATTTATAAATATTACTTTTGTAGTCGTATTCATATAAATCATGAATTATATCTACTGCAATTAAATAAAGTCATCCGATTCGCAATCAGCGATATCATTGGAATTTGTAAGTTAAATAAAATTGATTGGAAGCGAACAGTCGCATTTAGTATTCAGTAAATGATTTAAACATTAATTTGCAGAATTTACTAAAAGCATAATCTATTTTATAAAATATTACACTACCTTCTAAAATTCTAAATTAAATCAATTTTTCTTAAACATAAATATATTCGAATTTAAATAATATATTTCAGAAAAGATAATTTTCAAAATATTTTTTAAATCACTTTTTTAGATACTTTACATGTAGAAAGAAGCTATACTTTTCCATAATATTCGATAAATTGTTTGGAAAAGAAGCGATCTAAATATGCAAATACTTTCTCTAAATTTTTTAATATACACCATTGGCGGTATATGGCGACCTGTTGAGTGGTCATCAAATGGTGCTAAGCTGCTGTATAATATATTTACCTTTATTATAATATCTTCGGAATATTTTTTCGTGTTAACTCAATTTTTGGACATAGTTTTCGTTGTCAATAATGTCGATGATTTTGCCACTAATACTCTATTATTTTTGAGCATTGTTGCTGTTTGTTGTAAATCCACTGTCATTGTGGTACGTCGGAATGCGATTATTAACTTAGTGCAAGCATTGCTGAAAGCACCATACAAACCTCGAGACGAAAATGAAATAGCAATACAAACAAAATTTGATAGATTTATCAGGTGAGTTCATATTTTTATTAAAATGTCCTGCACAAATTTAATTTCTTTGCTGTTTGACACATACTATTATTATATTGTTCATCGTATATTGTAAATCAGCACTGCTGATTTCTATAACAAATTATGAATGCTTTACCTTTTATTATGTCTTGTTGATCATAAATATATTTTAGAATATTCTTATATTTTTTATATAAAAAAAAACATAATAATTTTCTATTCTCTGTCTAATTAATCAATTTTTAGTTGAAGAAGTTTCCTATTTTAATATCATTTTAAATTATAGTAATAATTCACACAACACATGTACAAAATAATTAAATATAATACAGTAATTATAAATCTTATGATTATAAATTTCATTATAATAAAAGCATAAATAAATGGTGATAAAATTTCATCTCGGTTCTACGTTTGCAGATCATGCTCGATAAAATATTCACTTTTAGCAACAAGTTCCCTTACAGGCGGTACAATAGGATCAGTACTAAACGTGATGCAAGGTCATCTGCCTTATCGAATATGGCTGCCTTGTAATTATAATGTATCTACGATATTTTGGACTATATCTATTCATCAAATGGTAACTACAATTTTTGCCACCATGATAAACGTTGGCACGGAAACTCTAATCTTTGGATTGATTTTACAAACATGTGCCCAGTTTGAAATACTGGAAAGTCGTCTTCACAAATTAATAATTAATAAAACAGTTAAATATTTAGGACATGCAAGCTGTTTGTTAAATGAAAACAAAGCAGGTCTGTCGGAGTGCATATGTCATCATCTCAGCATTTACAAGTAAGTCACTTAAAGCCCGATCTACAATTGCATAAACGTAATTGTAAATGATGGTACTTGTAAAAATTGAACCAATCACAATTGAGTGCGAAAAGAATATCCGTATTATATAAATACCTTAACAGATTGTACAGCTCCTATAATATACCTAACTTGTAATGTAACTTATATATAAGTAATTTGTAAAACTTTCCTAATTCTGCTCATACGTGTAATGCAGAGCTGACATAAAACTATTCCAGATACGCCAAAACGGTAAACGTCATATTCAACCAAGTGCTCTTCGTTCAGTTCTTTAGTAGTATATTGGTTTTATGTACAAGTGTATATTACTTGTCAATACATATTGAAGACCTTTCTGCAATTGCATCTTTTTTAGTGTATACCATTTGTATGTTTGTACAAATCTACTTTTACTGCTGGTCTGGAAACGAAGTCATATTTAAAGTAATTATCATGTATACTCTATAATCTATTTAAAACAGTATCCATACAAAAAAGGTGTATCTTACTACTGACTTTAGGTATGATCAACGTGATGCTACAAATACTTTAAAGCGTTTTTTGATTGGTCTATTTGTAAAAAATCCTTTCTTCTGATTGGTCCATCAAACGTTTCAAAGCATTTGCAGCGAACTTTGATCACAACCTTTATGAGTTAATTGAAAATAATAGCGGATGTTTTTGTACAACTCAATTAAGATTTTACAAGATAACATAAATATGATTTGTTTAACAAATTTAAACTATTCTATACTCGATTGCAATATAAGAATATTCATTTTCTTATATATGAATTAGATTTAATATAATGCATAAACGTGCGTGCACGCTCGTGTATAAGATTATAATAATATCATTAAGATTATTCAATATTATTATGTAATAATAACTCTACTTCTATATTATGTTAACAGAGTACGAGCATAGCAAACGCTATATATAATATGAATTGGCCATTATTATCAATCAATGAAAAAAGAGGATTGTTGATGATCATGATACGCAGCACAATTCCTGTAAAATTCACAAGCAGCTTCTTGATAACTTTATCTCTTCAGTCTTACAGCAACGTTAGTATGATTTGGTGTCAAAATAAATATTTGATATAATATGTCAAAAAACGTGAGGATAAACTGTTTGATATTATCGATATTTATCGCGTACGTATGAAAATACAGTCGGAATATTTCATAAATGTATAATCTTCCACGTATATTTAAACAACATTTTAATTTTGTTTTCAGATCTTGAAAATGTCATATTCAGCATTTAGCGTTTTACAAAAGTAAAATATTTATAATCAAAAGTATATATGAATATTGCAATATAGGAGTGAAGTATTGAGTATAATATAGTTTTCAGTATGATATAATTTTGTTTAGTACAGTTTTGATAAATTAGTTATTTTAATACTTATAATTTTATTTACTCATGTATTTTTACTTCTAATATTATTCCTTGTTTTAATTATTTGAATATTGATACAGGCACGCACGTACATACTAAATGTATACATGTAACACAATGTAATACATATACTAATGTATTTTAATATAAAAGCAGAAATCATATTAAATGGAATGTTAATTGAATTTAAAAAATATAATTTCTTTTTATACGTTACCTTCGATATTTTTTTGCGGATTATATTCTTTATTAGAAATAATTCACAATTTTCCAATTCTCCAACATACTCTCCACATTTAATTTCTAATTAAATTCTTACATTAGAAAATCAATGCATAATTCGAAATATACATGTATATATATGATTGTTATATTTTCCCGAACACACACTTGCCATATTTTGCAGATATATATAAGTAACTCAAGAAATCTATCAGAAAAAAATTTATTACACATCACTTTTATCGCTGGATCTTGCATTTATATATAATAAAGTGAAAGGCTTTGCGGAAAATATGATATTCCTTGTACTTCCGATGAACATGAAAATATACAAATATTTTATTCAACAGGAAACAATATGCTTGACCGTAAAGGACAATACCCCTCAATGGTTAGAAATAAGAAAACTTTTACTATTACGGTTATTATATTATTCACAAGAACGCAAAAGACATGCACTCCATAATAAATGATTAAACGACTCCACGTCGACTTTTTAATGACCGTAATTGATAGTACTGCAGTTGACAAGACGTTGAAGAATAAACTGTACGTAGTCTATTGTAAGACGTGCTCGGTTACATTTAAATAAAATTTAATACAACATATTTAAATGAAATATAAAATATCATATTACGTCAATGTTACTATTTGTTATTTCTGTTACTAGCTAAAATTATAAGATATTCCGAAAAGGGTGCGTAGTAAATATATATAAATACTATTTTTTCAGTTGTATTCACACGAATTATACTGTAAATAAGTAAAGTCATTCACAATTCGTGTTGTCATTGTACACAGTTTGTAAGTTAAATAAATTAAATTTGTTGCAAGTGGACAGTTGAAATTGATAATCAGTGTATGATTTAAATATTAATTTGTAGTACTTACTAAAAGCATAATCTATTTTATAAAAAAATTATACTATCTTCTAAATTAAATTCAATTTTTCTCAAACATAATATATTCGGATTTAATTAATATATTTCAGAAAATATAATTTTTTAAATGTTTTAAACCACATTTTTAGATACTTTACATGTTGAAAGAACAAAGCTCTATTTTTGTACAACATTCGATTAGTTGTTTGAAAAGAGATCCAATCATGCAAATACTTTCTCTAAATTTTTTTATATATACCATTGGCGGTATATGGCGACCTATTGAGTGGTCATCAAATGGTGCCAAACTTCTGTATAACATATTTACCTTTATGATAATATCTTCGGAATACTTTTTACTGTTAACTCAATTTATGGATATAATTTTTGTTGTCAATAATGTCGATGATTTTGCTACTAATACTCTAATGTTTTTGAGCATTGTTGCCGTTTGTTGTAAAATTACTGTTGTTGTGGTACGTCGGAAGGCGATAATCAATTTAGTGCAAATATTGTTGAAAGCACCATATAAACCTCAAGATGAGGATGAAATAGCTATACAAGCAAAATTTGATAAATTTATCAGGTCAGTTCATAATCTTTATTAAAGATTCCACTATCAAAATATTATTACTTAAAATATTTATGTAATTAAAATATTATTACTTAAAATATTTATGTAATAACTCAATTTGTACGCATTCAGCGCGTATTATTTTCAAATCGTACAAATTTTATCAGCACTAGTTGTTTCTATAACAAATTGTCTTTTATTACATTTTGTTGATCATATATTTTAAAGTATTAGGTGTTGGAATTAATTCGTAGCGTTTTACAAGAGATGGGAAGTACTTTCATTAATGTATTTTTTAATGCTCATGTGAAATAAATAACATTCTTTCATTAAAAAACGCTACGAATTAATTCCAACACCTAATATATTTATATTTTTACATAAAAATGTAGTAATTTTCTATTTTTTATCTAATTAATAAACTTTTAGTTGAAGAAGTTTCCTATTCCAATATCATTTTAAATATTTAAATTATAGTAATAATTCGCACAACACATATACAAAATAATTAAATATAATACTATAATTTTATATCTTATGATTATAAATTTCATTAAATTAAAAATATAAAAATAAATGCTGATAAAAGTTCATATAAAATTTCATCTCGGTTCTACGTTTGCAGATCATGCTCGATAAAATATTCACTTTTAGCAACAAGTTCCGTTACAGGCACTACAATAGGATCAGTACTAAACGTGATGCAAGGTCACCTGCCTTATCGAATATGGCTACCATATAATTACACTGTATCTACGACGTTTTGGATTATATCCATTCATCAGATTGTAACTTTAATTTTTGCCACCGTGATAAATGTGGGCACGGAAACTTTAGTCTTCGGACTGATTTTACAAACGTGTGCTCAGTTTGAAATACTCGAAAGTCGTCTACACAAATTAATAATTAATAAAACAATTAAATATCTGGGACGTGAAAGTTCTTTGTTGAATGAAAACGAAACAAAACTGTCGGAGTGCATACATCATCACCTCAGCATTTACAAGTAAGTCACGTAGGAATCCGTTTTTACGCGTATGTATTACGTTACATATATACGCACGCGCGTGTGTTGTGTATCTACATGTATGCACATTTAATTGTTATATTTAAAAAGTGGTATTATTCATAATGATGACTATTAGTATTTGTAATGGAAAATTGTTTAAAAATAATTGAATTAATTTTGTTTGAAATTAATAGATAATTGTTACAAGCTAAACAATAGGACATGTATATTTTCAAAGTGATTTAATTATATTGTGTTTCCGGATTTTTTACACAAAGTTTAACGGTATGTTCTATGATCTAAAATTAAAAAAAGTATTATATACATACAGTTTCTAAAATATTTTATCAAAAGTTATAACAAAAGTATAGAATATGTAGGAAATAATTAATCTAATAACTAATCTTGCATTTCAAAATGCGCATTTCAAAATGCGGTCTATCTGCTGATATCAGTAGTACAAGCTTAATATCGATGTATTATAATTCTGAATTTATCACCTTTTTAGTAGAAGAAATCCCTGTGTAAAAGTTTTTGCCTTTTATTAATTTAGGCGGATGGCACTTTAACATGCAAAAGTAAAAATTATTTCTTGCACATTTCATATTTCTGTTAACTTTCTATAATCTTTTAATAAAGAATTTCAGGAATTATATGTTTATACAATATATTTTTCTTATTGCAGTTCATTCTTATTGCAGAGTATACTATTAAAATTTGTGTGAAAAATCCATAATTATTAAAAAATAATTGTGTAAAATATATTATACAAAGACAATCCTTGTATAGTAATTTCATGGTCAGTTGTGCTAGAAAAAGTACTTCCTCTATTCGGGAAAAAATGTTTTATATATAATTACATAAAATTATATAAAATTATGTATAATCTTTTATAATTGTATATAAATGGAGAGACACCTTTATATATATATAATTATATATAATTATAAATAATTTTATATATTAGGTGTTGGAATTAATTCGTAGCGTTTTACAAGTGATGGGAAGTACTTTCATTAATGTATTTTTTAATGCTCATGTGAAATAAATAACATTCTTTCATTAAAAACGCTACGAATTAATTCCAACACCTAATATAATTATGTATAAATATATATAATGATATATACGATTATATATATAAAATATGCTTATTTATATACAATTATATAAATTACATATAATTTTATATATTATAATTTTATATAAAATATTTTTTCCCGGGTAGGGATCAAATAATTCTCAAATTTCCATACATAATGCATGATGAAATTTTTACATAGCTATTAAAATAATACGAATATTATACATCATATGTTATAAAATTATACATCAAAGTATTTAATAATTATTTTACTCATGCAATCTAGGTCTCTAACATAGAAACTATTACAGATACGCCAAAGCGGTAAATGTCACATTCAACCAAGTGCTTTTCGTTCAGTTTTTTAGTAGTATACTGGTATTATGTACGAGTGTGTATTATTTGTCAATGCATATTAAAGAACTGTCTGCAGCTGCATCTTTATTAGTATATACTATCTGCATGTTTGTACAAATCTTCGTTTACTGTTGGTCCGGAAACGAAGTCATGCTTAAAGTAATTATTATGTACGCTATAATCCATACGAAATAGATAGACTTAACCAATTTTGTAAGTTAATGAAAATGGCGGGTATTTTTGGACAACATAATTTTTTTTATAAGGGTTTGCAAAATAATCTAACAATTATTTGTCTGCAACGAATTATTTTATAGTTGAATACAATAAGAATATATTTAATGTATACACGTGCATGCACACGCCTGTATAAGACTATATAATAATATCATTAAGATTATTCGATATTATTATGTAATAATATCTCTATTTATATATTATGTTAATAGAGTACGAGCATAGCAGACGCTATATATCGTATGAATTGGCCATTACTATCAATCAATGAAAAAAAAGGATTGTTAATGATCATGATACGTAGCACAATTCCTGTAAAGTTCACTAGCAGCTTCTTGATAACTTTGTCCATTCAGTCTTATAGCAATGTTAGTATCATTTATTATATTCAAATATTTATATATTCAAATAAATAGTTTAATGTAGTATATGAAGAAAAAAAAATGAAGATACGCGATGTGATAGTATCGATGTTTGTCGCGTATGAAAATGCAGTCGAAATTTTTTACATAAATGCATTATTTTCTATATTAATATTTTTCATATTTTTCTTTCAGATTTTGAAAACTTCATACTCAGCATTTAACATATTACAGAAATGAAGTATAAATAAAAAAAAGAATATATATTTGAGGATGATATATAAAGTATAATTTTGAGTATGTATAATTTCGAATACAGTTTGGTTTACTTTGATTTTGAATAATTTAGTTTAATTTTAGAGTAGTTTAGTTATTAGAATATAATTCAGAGTGATAGGTACAGCTTTTTCAGTATAGTTTTTGATAAATTAGCTATCCTATATCTTATATAACTTTTGTTCACACATATATTTTTATTTCTAACTTTATATGTACCTTATTCCAATTATTCGAATAATAGCACACGAAGGCAGACACGCACGTACTAAATATATAGTAAATGTATACATGTAACACGATGTAATACATGCAATAATTAATATACGAGCAGATATCATTTTAAATCGAATGTTCATTGAATTTAAAAAATATATCTTTTTACACGTTACCTTCGATCTTTTGTGAGCGACATTATTTATTATCAAAAGTAATTAACCATTTTCTAATTCACTTATCATGTATTTCGTCGCAAGCGGATATACGCATAGTTAGCTAGAAAATAAAACGCATTATGGGTCTCTCGAATTATATTTCTCGTTATATTATCTTATGTTTGTATGCAACATAAAATAAATGTTTCATACGCAGAGAAAATATGATCTTGCGTTATTATTGGTGCAGATAACATGAAAAAGCTACAAATATTTCATTTGATGGTATTGATTATGATGATATGATTTTTGCCTATTCAATGGCTAATTAATAGCCCTATAGGGTTATACAAATTTCATTGTAAAAAACTATTTTATACACACATATATATATATATATATATATATATATATATATATATTCGCTTTCGTTAAATATATTACACATTCAGTAACTGAAATTAATAATTACCTCTTTGTGATAGAAATGAATTATTGGGTGCGTTTCGAATTACACATCAAGCACATATTATTTTATCCTTCTTTATTCTTCGTTGAACAACAAGGATAAATGATGCATCATGCACTTGTGTATATATTCGGAACACACTCAGAATATTTAATTAAATCTCTATTAATCCTTATAGGATGTAATCAGGTACTCTCCGTTATTCGTTTTTGTATTTTGATATTATATTCAACTGTATGTTACATATCATCGACACATATTTCAGGTTGATATACATTTGTATATTAGCAAATTATATTTATTGTTGGTCCGCAAACGAAATGCTCAACTTTTAAAGTAAATAACTGCCTAGCTAGCCCCTCCCATT
Organism: Acromyrmex echinatior; assembly: GCF_024713525.1. Taxonomy (NCBI): domain Eukaryota; kingdom Metazoa; phylum Arthropoda; class Insecta; order Hymenoptera; family Formicidae; genus Acromyrmex; species Acromyrmex echinatior. Next base: position 14,689,758 of record NC_141858.1, on the reverse strand, counting down.
TAACCAAATCTTATTGAATAAATTATATATAATAATATTCGGGTTAGGCAATGTAATAACTGTTTGTGTTCTGCAATCTATTCTCTCACATCCCAGATATTACATTACAACATAAAACGAAAATACAATATTTATTACAATTATGTAGAACATATAACACACAAAATGTCAATTTATGTTGTCCATCGACAAGATTATCAATCGTTCTGAAACCTATCATTCTATCGTCGTATGATTATAAAAATTATAAACTGCTCTCTAAATTGCTGTTAGATATGTATATGTATGTATGTGTATTATAAATGTGATACTTGGTTAACTGAAATCGATAGTATTATTGAGCCCAACTACTTGGAATGATTATATTTAAATCAAGTAATAAAAATCAATAGAAGCGTGCACCAATTGAGGGTGCGACTGAAATATCCTTCTCAGACACACACTTTATTATAGCGCAAAAATATCGATGAATTTTTTTTATATAGACATATGCTTCTTCAAATTTCTCGATTATAAAAGATAGAAAACAATAGAAATAGAATTACGAAAGTGTAATATATTTATAAAAAAATCATTTCCATTGTAACCTATAGCTTCACATCAAAAATGTATTTCATTGTGAAGTTACGAAAAGTACACGAGACGTAGTGAAGTTCTATTTTTCGTAAATAATAAAAATCCCACAGGATAGAGTAAAAAATAAAATTTTTCCACTAATATAAAGAAAAAAATGTTAATGAAATGATTTCCTTTGAATGGAAGTTCTCATAATTGGCTTTGAAGTAAAAATAAATGAAAAATATATTTTGACATAGTTTTTATTTATGTATAAAAATTAATTTAGAAAGTTGTGATAAATCCTAAAAGTTATATATGCTAAAATATATAATTAATACAGTAACACTCGAAATATTATCAGAAATGTCAAAACCAAAATTTACGACAAATTTTCAAACATTTATTATTAATTATAAAAAGAAATAATATTGTAATAAACAGAATACTTATGAAAGGAAAGATATAGAATCATTTATGTAGATATTTTTATTAATAATAATTATTAATAGTAATTAATTGAAAAACATTATCTGTACACATTTAAGAATAATTTTATTCATCTTCAATTTTACGAGTTACAAATTGTCTTTTCATTTCAAATGTAACAATACCAACAGCTACACCAACATTTAAGCTGTCAATGCCATTAGTCAATGGTATATTAACACGAGTGCAATTTCTTGAACGTAATAATTTACATGATTCGAGACTTATACCCTCGGTTTCTCCACCAATAACAAGTACTACTTCTCTTTTTGTAAAATCTAATGCATAATAAGGTTTAACTGGAAGTTGAGATACTAACTGTTTTACTAGCAATTTAGTTTTTGCAGTTGATTTATATGTTTGATCTATCAGTTCGTTTATCGTATTATCTTGAATTTGTTCATTATGCGCATCTAGATTATCTTGTTTCACATAATTATCATTAACTTGGATAGAAGAGCCTTCATTTATATCTGGATTCATTTTAAAATCTGTTAAAACATTTTCATATGCTATATTGTTGTCTGCTAGAAAAATTGCAGATTCATCACTTATTAACGTTGGAATTTCATCCCATGAAATAGATGTAAATATTGGTAAGCGAAAATGTGCACCTATAGCACTGCGTAAAACTTTGGGCTCCCATAAATCCACACATCCTAAAATACAAAAATCTCAATTAATGAAAAACTATATACTATGGAATAAGTCAATTGGTAAATATAGTGTAAAATACCTTTCATTAATAATAATTTTTCGCAACCAACAGCAGCAGCTGCTCTTACAATAGTTCCCAAATTTCCTGGTTCTCTTATATTATCACAGATAATGGTCAAAGGTATAGCATTTTCAGCAGGTTCCTTAGTATCAACATCTGGGATTTCGAAAATTCCTGTACCAAAAAATAGTACAAAAACCAAAATTATATAGATATGTGTATATTTTGATAGATTATTGTTAATTTTGCTAATTGTCAGTAATCTCCTTCGAGATCTATGAAATTATAATATTTACCAATTATTCCAGGAGAAGTTATTAAATTAGACCACAACTGAATTGTACGATATGGAATTTTATATAATTTTACTTCCTTCGGAAGTGACAGTGGCAATACATCGGACAATCTGCTGAAAAATATTACTTTTGCTACTATTCCTGCCTGAATTGCATCTTCAATTAATCGAAAGCCTTCTAATAGCATTTGACGATTCTTTTCTCTTTTCTTTTTTGTCTTAATATCTATCATTAATGAGCTGAAACGTGAAATACGTATTGTTTACAGAATTATACATTTTAGAAGTCATTTGACCATTATTCAGAAAATGTTATATACCTTATGAGTTTATCATCTGCATCAAGGGCTATATATTTTGGTTTTGTAGTACTTTCTTCAATTTCATTTTCTTTTTGCTCCTTTTTTTCTTCCTTTTCAGTTGTATTGATTCTTAATTTCCTTCTACGTGTTCTAACAGTTCGTTGCTCCTTAGTTTTAGTTGTATCATCAGTATCAAAAAGTTCATTTTGATTAACAATAGCAACAGGTTTTCGACTAACCCATTTAGTACTATATTTGTATTTCGTTATTGATTTTAAATTGACTGTTCTTAAAAGTTTCGTGCCCTGAATCGATCTAAGTGATAACTGTACTACACTTGACAACATTCTTATTTTGAATAATCCAAATATCGTATACTGTTGTTCATTGATATTCACTTTAATAATCACTATATTATAATAATTTTTATGTTTTTATCGACACAATGGTCTATTTTAATCACGTTGCTAATTCAAGAAAGAAAGATATCACAAATCTAAATATCTAAATAGTAAATAAAAACCGCATGTTCACACATGTATATTCTGTACCACGAAGTATTGAGTAATAAGAAGGAGATCAGATCAAACTTGAGTATCAAAAATGGGCTCGAAACATGAAAACTTAGGAAAACACATGGAAAATCGGGATGATGCGATTTGAGTGCTATTGCGGCAAAAGCTAGAAGTATATATCACGTGACACCGACGAGATACTATTAAAGATAGTCAATTCTTATGGAAGTTCGCATGACTATTAAAATTTAAGTGATTAAAATTAAGAAATTGATAATACGGCACTAAGTTCACGATTTATTAGTTTCGCAGCATGTTATATATGTTTAAAATACTCGATTTTTATTTTAAACTGTAATTTTAATGTTATCATCCGAGTTTAATTATCAATAGAGATAACTGTAGAGAAAAAATTGTAATGTTTCGGTAATATATAAAATATTATAGCATTAAAAGTATGCGTACTTATTTATACAGCATTTATGTAATAAAAATTATAAATTTTTAATAATAATATTAATATTATCAAAATATTTATGTTAATGTTTATTAATTGTGATGTTATCGTTCTTCAATGATTCTTAGGCCCCCGCGAGGTCCCATTGAATAGTCATAAAAATTTTCCTCGGATCAATATTCTTTAATAATTAAAATATCTCGTCGGTGCCGGAATTCATAGACCGGTATTCATCAGATCTTATATTCAAGATCGTCTTAAGTACAGTCTTAAGAAATCATAAAATCAGAGGCCCGTATTAGTGTTTTAAGACATTACTTAAGACATTACTTGAAACAGTTTTGAAATAATAACGGACCATAAATATTGGACCATAATATATTGACCATATAGTCAATTTTTATTTGAGGCTGTCTTAAGTACACTCTTAAGAAATCATAAACCAATCAGAGAGCTCTATATTAGCATCTTAAGACATTATTTAACAGATCTACAATAGAAATCGCAGCGGTCGTAGAGTCTTGAGTCGTAGAAAATTAACCAATCACAATCGATTGATGAGAAGAATAATCGACTATGATTAGTTAATTTTCTACGATTTATTGTTAGATACATTTAGATTGACCATGCTATTTAAGTATTCTAATTTATATTTCTTTATTTACTTGTCAGATGATAATTTTATACTTTGACAAATAATTTATTCTTGATAACATATAATGACTATAATAATAATGACTATAATAATAGTAAAATACATTGTGCATTTTATAAAGATTTAAATTTTCATTATTTTAATTTCAAGATCGCAAAACATTAAATGCAGAATAAGATGTCTTGAGAATCTAGAAAATAAAGTAAAGTAATAATATAATTATATGCTAAATTAAGTAATGCAAAAGAAAAACATTCGTCTTATTATATTAGTACTGACATTAGCATAAGAGTCCAATGATAATGTTACTAAGAAACTACTGGTGAATTTTATAGGTCTTATGCTACGTTTCATAATCATCAATAAATCTTTTCGTTCACTGATTGTCATTAGTATCCAATCTATTTGACATGCTGCTTCACTTAGTCCAGTACTCTGAATAAATGATTAATAATTAAGTTCAAGTAGCACAGCAGCACTTGCAAAGTACTAAAAAAGCGATTATATGCGTTTTAGCATTTTGTTAGCGCTGTGTGCTACTTGAGAGACATCACGAAAAATAATTTATAATTATAAAACAAGTGCAATATGCAATACATATAATACATTTTTCTATAACACTATTTTTAATCTATATTTTTTTATTATATAAAGAAAGTTACCTTAAGTATTACTTCGTTTCCAGCCCAACAATATACAAAAATCTGTACGAACATGCAAAATGTGAAAATACTTCGTGAAGTCTGTCACCGTTAGATGAGAAGATAAATAATATACACTTGAACATAATATTAATATGCTGGCAAAAAATTGTACGAAGAGTACTTCGCTGAATATTTCATTAACCATTTCAGCAAATCTATAAATATACGTTTATATGCTTATTATGTAGCTAATTACAGATATTATATGAACTATATTCATTCTAGAAATGTATATGTGTGTATAACATCAGTTTAAAAAATACATATATATTATATACATAATCATCTTTCTTCAACTGACAAACCTAATTATACGCAGATAGTAGACATGCTCTGATAATCTGTTTCTTTTTGGCACGTTAGTCAATAAATTACAAGCTTCTTTGTTCTTATCGGGTTCTACTATTCTTTGAAGACGACGCGTAAAAAGTTCAAGTTGTGCACATATTTGTAAACAAAATCCTAATAATAAGGTTTCCGTAGCGATGTTTACAAATGTACCAAAAATCAAAGCTAACATTTCATGAAGAGATGTAAGCCAAAATAAAAGAATTGGTGTATAATCATATGGTACCCATATCCTATAAGGTAATTCGCCTTGTAAAGCGGTAAGCACTTCTCCTATTACAGCACCAGTGGCAGAAAACAATGCCAAAATCATATAACTTATGGTGTATGATCTGTAAGCAGAGTTCTAAACATTTTATATATATATATATATATATATATATATATATATATCTAGCCATAGAAATTTGAAGCTATCATTTTATCATATTTCATAATCCTACTCTACTGAAAAAAATCACAAAGTTACATAACGAAATGTAACGTCATGTAATTAAAACAAATAAATCACATAACTGATTGTTCCAAATCAGTTTGATAGTCCACAGAACGTCCTCAGGACGTCCCTTGACTATAATAGAATCTTCCGTTTAGCTGGCGAGACGTCCACAGGACGTTCACTGAACGTCAGCTATAGTAAGTATTTAAAAATATATAAAAAAATTTTTATTAGCTTGTTGTTATAAATTTAAAAAATGACAATTTCAATAAACGTTTATCGTTGTGAGCTATATATGTGTTATATATTAAAAATGGTTTATAATTATACATCTCATTTTTCGATTGTCATTAATTATTTCATCAAATTCATTCTTTTACATTTAATCTACATTTCAATAATATATAAGATAAAGAGATACTAAAGTTACACAAATAAATAATTAAGTTATCCAAAATCGTTTATTATCAAGAATTATATTATATATATTGGTATTTGAATATACTTGCCTAATTAAACAATCGTATTTCATTTGAATAATAATCTCTTCTTCGTTGCAGGCTTTGAATGGTTTTTCTTGTAATGTTTTGATCAAACTGATAATTTCACTGCGGCGAAATACGGCGGTAATTGCTTTGCAAAATGCGGCAATAGCCGAGAGAAGCATTAATGAATTCGTAGCAAAATCATTCATATTGTCAACAACAAAGACGATATCGATCAATTGAGTTAATACCGAAAAGTTCAACAAATATATTGTAGATAAAGTAAACGCGCTATACAAACACATGGAGCACTTTGAAGACCATTTGATCGGTCGCCATACATCACCGATAGTATAGAATAAAAAGTTGAGAGAAAGTATTTGCATTTCTATGATTGTGCTACAATCGAGTATAGCTAGAAAGTTTATTTAAAAATAATTTTTGGTAAAAACATATTAAAATAATAGTTTATTGAATAATAGTTTATTGCATATAAACTGTGTGAGAGTATTTACTTCACTTCCTCCTAAATCTCAATTATCTAAATTCTTCTAAAAAATAAAAAAAGAAAAAAATAATATTTTATAATTAAAAAATTATTTACGGAAATATCATATATAATAAATACAAGCATATGATATGAAAACTTTGAAATCAAGATAAAATTATAAATTTGAATGAACACAAAATATTATTAGGTGTTGGAATTAATTCGTAGCGTTTTTTAATGAAAGAATGTTATTTATTTCACATGAGCATTAAAAAATACATTAATGAAAGTACTTCCCATCACTTGTAAAACGCTACGAATTAATTCCAACACCTAATATGTTTAGTCTTTGTCAAATCTACACGTTCTTGCCACTTCTTCTAATAATTAAAAACTAAAACACATGTAGTAATTTAATTATTCTTTATATGTACGTGCATGAAATTGAGTTTAATATTTATCATTTCTATATAACTTTAACACATATTATCTGCAACACTCAAGACTATCATCTCGTTATTTCAACTTACATGTATCATGTAAATAACTTCGAGATATTTTTATAAGCTTATTTTCTCTTGCACTATAATTTTGTATACGAATCACACATATGATAGCTTACATAGCTTATAATATAAGACGAAGTGTGTAACTTCGATTCGTACAGTCTTCTGTTGACGAAGATAATTAATACAGAGCGAATATGCGACAAAGGTTCTTGAGATACTAAGAAATAATTGTCAACTTTGCAACCCCATATGGCTCAGTAAAGTTAATGACGGTTATTAAGAACTTAGCGACTATTACTGGCACAGCTGATACTTTCCATCGATACGAAAATGCTATAATTATGATGTAATTTTGCCATTTGACGGAATTGACGAAGATTAATATTCTAAGATGTTGCTATGCCCTCCCTCAGGGAAATATGTTTTCAAAGTACCTATACTATTTATTGCAAAATTCACATTCAATTCTATTTATAAAACGTATATCGATAGTATCATTGTAGTCACATTGCTGAAGAATAAAATATCTGCAAAATCCATGTTTGACAGATATTACATATAGTACATGTAGAATATTAATTACGTATTATTTTCTATTTCAGTGGATGTTATATATTAACAACATGATAAAGCGACGCAGATTCTATTGTACGTCCGTTCTATCGCACTGTTTTTCTCGATATGAAAATGTCGCAATTATATATCTTGTCATTTGACGGAATTGAGGAAAATTAATTCCAACATGTACCGTTCCCAGGATATAAAGTATACTTTCATGAAAGCATTTATTCGACTCTCGTAAGTTTTCATTAAATTATAAAATAGTACATATATCACGTAGTATATGTGACATACACAACTGTTCAGTTACGTTCTTTGGAATGGAATTATGTGATAAGAAATTCGACAATGTATTTATAATATTCTTGAAGATCAAAGAATTATAAATTCAATTGAATTTCTTTCTAATATAATTACGGTCTTTAGTATCTATAAAAATCCCTGGATAAAAGAAGATTTGGAAGGAATTAAGAGGATTATATGTTAATAATAGCAAAGCAAAGATTACTTTAAACGGTGACTCATATCGAGTTAGAAAAAGCTAAGTTGTTAAAAACCAGATGTTGCATGGAGGTCACTTGTGTATATCAAGCGAATTTATCCAATGATATCTGCAGTAAATATGTCTGGAGATCTATTCTGTGAAAAGAATTCGATCTATCAACATTTATCGTGTTTGTTTACAGACCAGACTGAAAAGTGAATTGAAAAAAGAATTGAAATAGAAATTTCTATTATAAAGAAAAATGTTAGTGACAATTCATAATTATTAACATGAAAGAAGAATTTATAGGTAATATTTTTTGTTTTAAGCTTTACACGATTTTCTAAACTTTCAAAATCTATTGTTGATAATTTTTCTCGTAATGTGGTGCATTCAAAAAGAAAATGTTATTGCAAAAAACTGAATTTCTTTCCTTTTCAAATTATTCAATTACACGCTGTTTCAATTAATGTATTTCTCCAATTAGTAAGGGTAGCCGATGAACAATCACAATGATAATAATTATATGTAACTCATATAATTTTATAAATAATAAGGCTACAATGTTGCAGCATTATTGCTATAACTTTTGTGTTGTAGGGGAATATGCGATCTATATTTAGTTATCATTTTTTACATATAATATATTACATATATTATTATATCTTTTCCTTATAAATTATATTTTTATAAAAATAATGATCTCCTCTTAATTTATATCAACAGGCTCGTAAATTGAGAGAACGAAGCAAGATGAATAAATTCAGTGATTACAAGTGATAAAGTTTAAACGTTTCTCTCTATATTATTGTATACATTATACATTATACAACAGGATACAACAAAATGGAATTTCAGGAAAAATTCGCTTTTGCTCATGAAAATGCTGTTTATGATACTATTCCTCTAATTATTATTGATAAAATGAAAAGAAAATATTCTACAGGTTTGTATAAAGTTTTATTGTATTATATCCAATTAAATTTTACCTTATTTTAATAAAAGTGATATAGATATATATGATTTTAAAACTTATTATAATAACGTAATTTCTTGGTTTGAAAAAAATGACAATTAAAAACAAATTATTTGTTATACTGTTTTACACACATACATGCACACGCACGCACGCACGCACATATTTATAAGTATAATATACATATACATATATATTGTTAATATACATATATATATGTATATAGTATATGTGCGTAAAAGTAATAACACATCAAGTAATTCATAAATATTTAATAATATAATATCTACGTAGATACAAATAACATATACAGAAATACTTATACTTTAAAATATTAAATGTATTAAGTATTATACATTAGACATTATATTGTTTATTGTTTCAGAGAAGACAGAGAATTTGAAATATTACGTTTCCAATCCATTTTGGATGAAATTACGTTTATTATTATTTTGGATATTGTGGACTGTATTAATAATAACAATAATAATTTCTTTGCTCGCATATTTTTGCTGCACACCCCGAATGTGTCATAGTTCCAATGCACATAAAAATATACATAAATAAAAGTAAATATTATATAGTATATATCCAAAAAATTAAAATTTATATTTTTTCATTATAAAAAATACGATTTCGTTAGAATCATTAAATTAATTTTGTCATGTAATTAGTGAACAATTTTTTGTCAAAAACCAAATTTTTCTGAAATAATTAATTTAATTAATAAGAATTTAATTTTTTTTCAACAGAATTTCATCAATTTAAGAAATTTCTTTCAACATTTTTCAATTAATTTTTTTTATATGACATAATAAATTTTCAGTCAATATATAGTTCATAATCAATTTTATTGTTGAATTTATTAATATATTTCGAATGTGTATGTTCCAGTATGTATATCTACAAAATGCAATGGAAATGCAATGGCGCATAAGTTAGCTTCGTATCATCATATTATCATATTCGTTTTTCACAGTAATAATATTAGTACTAAAACTATTAACAATATGATAAGCAAGAAATATACGTTCAACTAGAAAATTTATATTTATATTTTAAAAAATTAAATTGTTATATATTTATTATACATATATTGGTGTAATTTTACAGCAAATGATTATATAACTTGTATATATACATATATTCTGACTTTTTATTTATAAATACAATTTATATTTATATGTTACAACTTTAGAAAATTTTGTAAATGATTTATTATTTATATAATCCTTTTTTATTTTATATATATGTATATACAATCATTTTATACATGTATATACAATCCTTCGATTTAAAAAATATAAAAATTAACAAATACAGTATAACGCGCAATTACGGTAACATAAGTGTATAAATTGTATTTTACTTGTCCTTTTATAAAAAGTATGAAATTTAGCGACTTAACTTTGTAACATTTTTTATAAATAGCAACATTTAATTTTGTTACTTTACACATCTTATTTAAAATTAATTTAATTTATGTAACAGAACAGAAACTAAACTCAATTATACATACATTTTATTCCTAAAATTACAAAATTTTATATTATGCCAAAATTACGTGTATATATAATAAATTACATTTTTTAATATGATAAATTAAAATAAAAATTTTCTCTCTTTCTCGTTCTCACTTTAATCCTAAAATTTATGATTCTAATTCAATGTTACTTCAACTTTACTGTATCTAAAAAAAAATGTTCCCTGATACAACAATTATATATACATAAAATAATAACAAAATCTAATATAGGAAAAGTTATTTGTTGCACATTTTTTTTTCAATAAAAATTTATATAATTTTCTATTCAACGATTAATTTTTGAAAATACAATAAACAACAAAAACTACGTTATTTAATCTTCTTGTTTAATAAATGACTGCGATTGTTTCAGAACTGACTGCGATTCTCGATTTGATTTTCCTTGAATTAATGTTGTTGAACTTAACATAACAGAAATCTGTTCTGGCAAAGGACATGCGATCAACAGAAGGTTCTCCGCGTTATAATATTTATTTAACGTTTGATGCAGTTGCGTGAATGCGGCACAAATGTTATTTTTCACTGGTTTGAACAGAATGAATTCAGTTTCTTTGTTAGCCAAATATAATTGCATCGATTGCTGAATTTCAGGACATTTGAACTTGATTACCCTCAATACATCAGCCACTATAGTTGCTATTTCTTGCGGGCTTCCTAGTGCATTTTCCTGAATCGAACTTGCATCAAGTAACTTTTCTTTCTCCAATAACTTGATAATAGGATAAATTAATAAATAAGTTGCGTGTTGTATTAATCGCTGGCATGTAAGTCTCAACTTTGCGTCCACATGCTTTCTCGAATCGATAAGCTGTTCTTTCATTTGTGGTGCACCTTCCAAAAGAAATTGTAATAACGCATTATTTGACAAGGTAAAGAACCTAGAACTCTTTTCGAGTAGTCCAAATGCAGCAGTCTTCACTTTGGAAAAATCCAAACTATATTCCTTGATAGTAAAATCCACTTGGAACGGAGCAATTTGTTCTCTAAGAATGAGCAAGTGCTTAATTTGAAATAATTCTGCATCCAATGTACTCGCTCTCTTCTCAATTTCCTGTCTGGCATTCTCAATGCTCTGAACACAGAGGGAAATTGCCTCCTGGCTCAATGATTGGAACACAGATCTATCTACGCAACGATAGAGTCTCGACAGACATACCAGAGTTCTACGAACTGTGGGATACCACATAGCATGCAGATCCGCTGGAGAACTTCCCATGTGTGTTTTCTGATAAATGGAATCGATAACTATATGATTTCGAGAAACTGGTTCTAAAGCAGAACTATCAGTGGATGATACCGAAATCTTCTTCATACGAGTCTGACGAGTCGCTTCCCTAATCGATTCTGCTATATCTTCCATCATTTTCAGTTTTTCTGGATACGCCAGGTCACCCGATGAAGGATTGTAATCCAGTACATCAGATTGTAGATATAAATGTGCACGAAATACTAATCTTTCTTGAACATCATGCAATAACTGCAAGCATATGTTTCCGAAGCCTTCCAGTGGTTCAAAGTTGTTCTGTACATGTTCATCTAGCATCTCTATTCGTAGAATGCAGCAAATCTCTGCTAATGTCTCAAGATGATTGATGTGTATTATGAAAGGTCTCAATGCATCATATAAAGAAGTGCACAAACTCTCTAGGTATGCAGTTAATCCATTTGATTGTTTTGAAAAGAATTCATAGAACAATTTATGCTCATCTATCGACGCATGCAAGAGTAATGCACAAGAATGTCGCACTAAACTGCAATGATCACCATTATACTTTTCCCTAATAAAATTCAAAGATTTTTGTATACTTGTACCTAGCACTAAGCCTCGCTGACTCCAATAATACTGGTGACACTCAAGCAATAAGGTATCATATTCTTGTCTTTTATATGATTTGTTTTCAATCTGCTTGATAACAGGTCTTGTTTTAGATAAGATTGTCTGAAATCTGCCATAGAATAGAGCAAGAGCTGTGTCTGCATTCTCTGATGAGTTTTCATTGTCTTTTAAGTTTAAAATACTTTCAGTGGTTTTAGAGAACAGGTTGGAAATGTAATTCTGTATTAACGCAATCGCCTTTGACTGACAATGCTTGTATCTCACTAGATAAATTCCACTTTCATTGTATGATGAGTTGTTTTGCATAAAATCTATGTTTGTGTCAATTTTATCTAAGACAGTGAAAAACATTTCACTGTTCACCGACAAAGTAGATGCATCCAATTTTTCTGTAATCACATCAATTTCCTTGAAATACTTAACATACTCCGTAATACCATCAATTGTCGCATTTAACTGCTTTTGATCAAAAATAAGTTGTTCACTAGCTTCATATAAAGAAGTAGTTTTACTGGAAACTTCAGTATACTGTTTATAAAGTGCAGAGAAATCGTCCAATGTTTCTTCTATCTGAGAACAAACATCTTGGCATTCAGATTTCCTTGATTTTAGTTCATCAAGATATAAACTATATTTCATGTCGTACATGGATACATATTTTCTTTCCAAAAATAAGAAATGATCAAGTAATTCCTGATACTTTTCTATCGGAGGGATATTCTCCTGAGACTTCTGCTCTTGTAACTTGTCATCGCCATCATTTGTGGATTGTAGATTCGACAATGGAAAAAACGAAGACACAATGATTTCTAAACTTGTCAAACAATCCTTTTGACATTCTGTTAATGGGGCCAAGGAATTGTCATTCTGGTCCCACTGAATAAGGTTATGTGGAATTACCTTCGTATAAGACATTTTATTTGCAGTAGAAATTTTCAGTTATTGATATAATCATATATGTCTCGTTTACACATAATTCAATATGTAGTCCAAAATTAAATTTAAGTACGCACATTTACGAATCGACACAATTCTAGAGAAACTATGATTAGCAAGAAACGTTTGGAAATGTTGACGTATAATAATCAATAATCTTTCTCAGGCTCAATCGGTTTAATGTAATTGACCTTATCGATGTACTTTCAATGCAATTGATAAATCCCTACCTAACTTATTGAAGTTAATATTATTATATTGGCATGTATTTTTTATACATCATTTGGAAAAAATTTATTACGGCGTAAAAAATTGGTAAAAATTATTTATGGCGTTTATTATAGATAGAGACAACATACGTAGCATTTATATTATACCGACAGTAAGTAATCTTATGTTAAATATGCTATAAAGTGCGCGTTATGGACGTTTATGTCAATATAAAATTTGCATAAAATTGATTATATACATACATATATATTTTTTAATTAAAATAATACAGACTTGTAACTATTTTATTATACACATTAAGATTTTTTATAAACTGCATGCATTTCCATTATTTTCATTTTTAAATCATTTTTATTCACATAAAACCTTTTATTTCTATTCTTATAACTTAAAAAATATTATAATATATAAATACATGCAAAAAATCGTCAATAGTATTATATAAAAAAAATTTTTTCAAATTAATCAAAATATTTCTAATTTTTCAAGTTATTTTTATATCACATTATTTTACAATTAAAATAAAATTGAATATTACGTAATTTATTTTTTCTAATTCGTAGTATTATTTTTCATTTCTCAGCAATAAATTTCAGAAATTATATTTTCATTAAAAAATATTATACGTATAATAGATTGATGCATTTTTGTAATTCTTGCAAACTAACTTTCGTTAAAAGAATTAAAGATTGCAATCCTAAAATATCTTACATGAAAAATGATGGCTCGAATAAAATTACAGTTTTTTTTTTAAATTTAATCAATCTGCAATTTATAATAAGATTTAAGAAAAGTTGGTAATTTTGAAATAATAACGTTAGAATTTTAAAAACTAAAGATATTTTTTTACACTAAAATAATTGATCTAATATGGTATATAAAGATTTGACATATTAAAATATTATATATAGATATGTATATATATATATATATCAGACTCACTCACCTTTTGTCTGCAAATCGATCATTATAAGCGATTTCACATCAGTTCTAAGTGATCAAATTCCCCTTTCTGCTATTATTTGTTATCAAAGAGAATTTATACTACTAATAGAATCATTATCGAAAAATCCACACGTTTAAGGTTCACTAACGATGAAGTTGCTTGAATGAAAACGTGGCAGAATATGGGAGAAATCGAGATCTTGTATACTATTACAAATGTATGTACATGTACTTATCTATTATGAAACAAAATAGTTTTCAACAAGCAGGGAAAAGGTGATATCGACATAGGTAATTATCTACTTATCTTTAACCGAATATGTGCAAGAGACAAATAGTATTATGTAGACATATAATTATACGACAAGAGAGAGTGTAAAACATTGAACCTTATTACAAATGCCACAATGTAGATTTATTAATGATTATAGAGACGTGTAACGATGTATGACACACCTCCCAAAAATCAACTAGTAATTTTCTCCCCTATAAAATTATCATAATTCTTGGAATCTTTCGTTCCTATCTATAATTTCGTTCCTATTTATAATTTAAGACATTAATTATTGCATGCATGTGTATGATGTGTATATGTGAGTTTAGATGTGTATGTTTGAAATGCATCATTGTTATACGTATGTCTTAATATTAAGATAATTATACACATGTATTAGATTAACTATACATAATAATTTGATACACTACTATATATTAGGTCATTTAAAAAGTATCCGCGGTTTTTTGTTCAATTTTTGAATGAAAAAAACCGCGGATACTTTTGAAATGATCCAATATATACTCATACACATAAATTATATGTATATTCGAAATTTAGAGTATTTCATGTCGCAGCGAAATAAAATACTTTTAGGAAATTAGAAATTAAGTATTAATTAGTAATTAAGTATAATTGCTTTACTTTTCGCACGAAAATACACAAGTAAGCCTTAAAAAGGCTTACAGAAATACAAATGTAGTATTGAGAGAAAAAAAAAGTAAAAGATGTTAATTCATTTGAATTATATGTGTATACTTGTTAATGTGTGTCACTTATAAGAATTTTACAATAGATGCCTGTACAAAAGTATATTTCACTTCGTGGGAATATGACAATATGTTGGAATTTACCGAGAGGGATAACATATATATTTCTTCAGTTGTACTAATTAAATGACATCAGTATAATTATAGTTCTGATACTAACATCGCAGTAAGGTATCGACAAGATGTCGCAACGTGAAATTTCATTAATTTTAATTTGTGTAGGATAGGGACAAACAAAGCAGCCACAAACGTTTATTCGTAGTACCTTACAAACCTTTGTCGTGCGTGCATATTGCTATATATCAGTATAATAGTTATTGTATACTTGAGATTCTTGTTATAAACATTATTCTGATTATTCATAAGGTGTTCATACAAATTAGTAAGCATATTCTATAAAGACATACGCAAGAAGTAGACAAAATACGTAGTCTTTTATAACATATATAATAAATAGAACCGATATATAAAAGATATGATGTATACACAGGGACATAAAGAATCCCGCACAAATCTTATGGAAAATGGCTTCCGATCAAACTATTTTAAATTTTAATATTTTGTAAACACCATTGATATGATATGTGTAAGTGTAATAAAAAGGATTTATTTCGATTTTTTTGTACTTTTTCATACAAAATATAAAGACTTCGAAGATTCATAATCCGTTCTTATTTCAAGATCATCTTAAGTAATGTCTTAAGATGCTATTAAGACCTCTGATTAGTTCGTGACATCTTAAGACTGTACTTAAAATAGTCTTGAATATAGAAATCGACTATGAATACTGCCCTTCTTAGAGTAAAGACTAAGACATTTGAAAGTTTGTGCTTGTAAGGACTTTTCAGCTTGACGTGAGTTACAAAATATTAAAATTTGAAATAACTTGAAACCCACTTCCCACAAGATTTGTGCTCTTTTTGGATTCTTTTCATATCTTTTCATTCTTTCTCATATACCTTTTTCGATATACGCAATCTCGAATGTAAAGGCATTTGTGTTCGCGTATTTATAATTGTTGCTACGTGTTAGTAATACTCGGCGTGATATTCATTTATAATGGAATTATTTTTTTAATAAATCTGTCACTTTTGATTGTAGACACAGAAATGCAGATACTCTCTTTCAATTTCTTCTTATATACCATAACTGGTTTGTGGCGACCAATTGAATGGTCTTCGAAATGCTCTAAGTTGCTATATAGTGTGTACACTTTCTTCACGCTGTATCTATTTACGTATTTCTTTCTGACTCATTTCTTGTATGTCGTCTTTGTTGTCGACAACCTGGTAAACTTGGCCTCGTGTTGCTCTATTTTCCTAGGGACAATTACCCTATTTTGCAAAGCGATTATTATTGTAATCCGTCGCGATCGGATTATCAATTTGATAAAAATACTGCAAGAGGAACCTTGTAAAGCTTGTAACGAGGAGGAGATTAATATCCATATTAAATTCGATCATTTAATCAGGTTGGTATATTTAAGTACTGACGTGACTTTCGATAATATCAACCATAATAAATAAATCGATAAATAAATCAATACTATTTATATATAACTATTTAAGAAAATTAAAACGAGAATAAATAAATTAAACTATATAAAAATAATTAAATTAGATTAATTTTGTTTTAAAGTTTTCAAGAAAATAATTCTTAAGAAAAATTAGCTTATTGCACTCTAAAATCACAAATTTACATATTTTGTATGTATTTTTCATCATTATAGCATCAACGACTTCCCGAAATATTGTACAATAGCAATCGGATAGCGATTGTCGATATTTTTCACCATACTTACGAAAAAATTAAATGTTTATTAATTTATATAATTTTAAGATAGCTTTTGCTTGTTTTTTTATCATTTGCAGATTATATATACATATATACATATTTATTATTTTTGAAATGTCCATGCAGATCACGTTCCATGCCTTATATAATCTTATGTACGATCTCGCTGATAGGCACTATAATTGGAGGAATACTTTATATATTAGAGGGCGTAATACCCTATGGATTCGTGTGGGTACCTTGGGAGTGTACTTCGTTCTTTTTATTCTATTTTACGTCTCTTCAAGAGATCGCAGCTGTGACTATTGGCATTATTGTAAACATCGCGACAGAAACTACAGTTTTAGGATTTTGCTTGCAAACATGTGCAAGATTCGAAATTCTAAATCATCGCCTTCAGAGAATGATAAAAGGTGAGAAGGAAGACATGCGAAAAAGTTCAGTGAACAATACAAGCAGATTATCAAAATACGTTTCCTTTCATCTTTGTATAATCAGGTTTGTCAAACAAATGATATTTGCTTTGTGCATGTATTTTTCTTAAATAAAAAATCGAGTTGCGCTTTATTTCATATATAAAAAAATGGTAATTTAAACATCTTCTATATATATATCGGTTAAAATTAAAATATGAATAAGTCTACATGAATATCAAGATTAGAATATTTCTGAAACTCATTTTGCATTTTTTTACTAATGATTTCGAATAATGAATCGTTAAATTTTTTACGACGTAAATGTTAAAAATTTATAGTTTTGTGAAGATGATCTTCACATTATTTCGCATTATGTTGTTATCTAAATATATTCTTTTTACAAAAATATATCTTATTTTTAAAACTATATAACAAGCCAGAAAAAATTGTAATTTTTTTTTCGTAATTTTGAAATAATTCTAATGTATTGATGGATATATCATATAATAATTCCATGTAATGTGTTGTAATAACTTTTTAGCTATTGTAATGCGATGTATAGGGTGTCCCAGATCTACCTACTAATGACAGATTCTTGAAGTTATTTTGAAAATATTCTAATATAATTAAATAAATATTCAAATACAAATATTTTAATATGAAAATATCGAGAGTATAATAATTTTTGAAACGCGCGAACTTTAAGCGATATGATTCGCTAACTTTAAATGCTTATAATTAAAAAACTATAGCTTATAGCCTTGACATTTTGGTATTAGAATTTTCATTTCAAAATAATTTTAGTAATATACTATTAGCAGATGATGTGATAGACCTGGGACACCCTGAACTGTATATATACATATATGTGTGTGTGTATAATTTGTATGAAATATATCTACATATATCTTGTGCTTTTATTTCTAAAATTCTATAGTATATATGTAAAACATCAATTGTATGTTAAATGCGCACTAACAGCGTTATAGAAGCACGTTTGAGTACGTCAAATAATATAATAAATATTTATATTATAGACTTTGCTTTAATTATAGACTTGCTGAAATGATCAACGATGTGTTCAGTCCAGTCATCTTCATTCAATTTTGCATCAGTATTTTGGTACTGTGTTCAGCTGCATATTATCTGTCTTCTAATATAACACTTCTAAATGTGATTAACTTCACAGCCTACGTATTTTGCTTGTTTGTGCAGATTTATGTTTATTGCTGGGCTGGCAACGAAGTTACACTTAAGGTAGTCGTGGCCTAAGGTAGTCCATAAAAATATATGTATATTTAGACAAAAATAATGTTTTGCAAGGGTTTTGCGACTAGAATTGATATCACAATTTCTAATAACAATTCAATTATTCTGTTTATCATTTGTTTACGTAGAGTGTTGAATTAGGTGAAGAGATATATCATATGGATTGGATATTAATGACAAGAAGCGAACAACTGGATCTACTAATGATTATGAAGCGCAGCACAAAACCCATCAAATTCACTAGCAGTTTTTTAGTAACACTGTCTTTGGAATCTTATAGCAATGTCAGTATATAAAATTAACTATAAATACTCTATCGTCGATTAATTAATTAAGAGCATTTAATTTGTATTAAATTCATTTATTTTACTTTATAGCTTCTGAAAACGACTTTCTCTGCATTTAACCTTTTGCAACAATTGTAAATGTGTTATTTGTATCCTTTGATAGTACATTGTATGTATACAGTAATTATGAGTAAATCATTTATTGCATATGATACATCTTGATATTTTTTCTAATGACGTGCATTTTTTCCAATTATATGGCGTATGTATATTATTAACTAGATATGAAATTGAGATAAATGACATACTATACAGTGTACCAAAACCACTGCATTTCCTATCAAGAACGGATTCTTTGGAACATTGCAAGAAAAAAATCCTAATATAAATGTCGAGGATATAATAGTTTTCAATTATTCTCGATTCAAATTTACGAATCACAGAACTGACATTTCGCGCGCTCAGGCATGGGTATCATGACAAGTGATGAAAGTGTCACAAGTGTCAAGTTATCTCTTGACAACATCGAAATTATCATATACAAATATGTAGCGATACTTTTATTAAGAAATTATTTCTGTAGAAAGTATATTTGTTGAAAGTACATTTTACACATGCATAATTAATATTATCAATAAAATATCAATAACGAGATATTATGACATGGATCATAATATCTCATGGATCAGCTGTCAACTATATCATTCCAACATCAAAGTGACTAAAGGTAGAGTAATAAAAATCCAGACTCTATAAAAAAACTTGATTCTCTCGAGCTTCTCTTTATCACTAACGAGCTATACTTGGTAAGTATATTTTCCAAAGTCTCTATAATAATACTAGTAAAATACTAGGAATATACTTACCAAGTATGGCAGAACAAACTTCAAGGACACGTCTAATTGTCGAAATATTAACGCATATATTACGAAATAAGTAAAATAATCTATTCATTACATTTTTAATCCTCTTCGATAAATAGGCTTTATTGCTTTATTTCTTAAGTTCTTTATGTACACACACACACACACACACACACACACACACACACACACACACACACACACACACACACACACACACACACACACACACACACACACACACACACACACACACACACACACAAAAACTCATCTACTATATCTTATAAATATTTCAATTGTTCACAATAAGCGATTATTAGTATAATAACTTTATATTACACAAAATCCGCGCAGTATACATAATATTTATATATATTACATAATATTTTAAATAAAAAATTGATGTGTTGCTGCTTTTTGTTACTTTGCAATTAATTGTTAAATTGTGCACACTACTAGTGCACCGAATAAATCGCTATATTGTAGTACCTATTACAAATATACATACTTATTTATGCAATACTATATATAATAAAATATCATATATATAATATCTTGTATAATAAAATATCAATATATGAGTTATTATTACGTTACAAGTACATTTTTATTTATAGAACGCTCATATAATAAAAAATATATAATAAAAAATCATGAATTTAATATATTGTATTATCCAAATCACCAATGAGATACTTAATATTAAAGACGGTCAGTCCTGGACAAATTTTCATGATTGCCCGAGAACTTCGAAAGTCTAGGGGTAATTGAAGAACGATGACATTATCGACAATTAATAAAAATGCGATTTCGGCAATTCATTAAATTTGTGATTTTTTTTTATTATATAAATGTTGTATAAATATAAGTATGCATACTTTTATATATTGCTATAGTATCTTATATATTACCGCAAAATTACGAATTTTTCTCTGCAATTGTCATCTCTGTTGATAATCAAACTCGGATAATAACATTAAAATCACAATTTTAAATAAAAATCGAGTATTATTAAATTTTAAACATATATATGTACTTACGAAACTAATAAATTATGAAATTAATACCGTATTATTAATTTTTTACTCTTAATCATTTAAATTTTCAGTCACGCGAACTTTCATAAGAATCGATTGACCGTTTTTAATAGTATCTCGTCGGTATTTAAGACGATCTTAAAATAGGAACGAACTATGAATGCCGAACTAAGCGGCTCGCTTCGGCCGTAAAAAGCTTTTCTCATCTATTGTGTTTGAAATATTTTACAATTATTAAACTATTGCACTTTTCCACATAACGATAACAACCCATATCTTTTAATTTTTAATTTCGCAAAATTAATATTGCAACACATACATTACTAACAGACATCGCTGACTTGGCTATCGGTTGTTTGAATTACGTAACGTAATTCATGATCGATATTTTAGTTCTCGAGTAAGGAGCATGGTGGCACTGTTTTTATGTTCATTACTAATTTTGCTACTAGCCGATCGAGACTGATCGAGACATATGACTCATGTGTTGTATGTACAGTGTATACACAACATACACTGACGTACATGTATTTTGCCGCTCAATTAAATTGCGGAATAATTGGTCCAAAGACAATGTTAAACACTTAAACGGTGTCGTGAGGAATAAATATTGTATCTCTGTATAATACAACATCAAGCAAGATTATAGGAAACATCACGTGATATAAACATGAATCCCGCTGAAGCTGAAACTATCGCTGATCTGGTTCAGAATATGATTATTTCTCTATGTGGCGAACAAAAACCAGGTTAGTTTTGAATAAAGTTACACTGTTGTCGGAATATTAACTGATAGAAAATATCAACTGTATGTTATTCAATTACTCCAATTAATTGCTACACAATTCATTTTTTAAATAATGTAATTAAGAGTTATTAAGTTATGTCTCATATTTCAGTAATAAAATATTGCTTAATACGAAGAGACATTTTTCAAAATATATTATTTTGAGAATATATAGTAAGGTAAATTAAAAAACTTAGAGCAGGAATTTTGACGGGTCTTGATAAAATTTGATTAATTTGTATTATTTATGTTCTAAAATAAATCAAGCTTATTCGAAAAAGTCATTTGCATGTAATTTAACCAAAAGTGTTGGACATAAAGTATCTTAAGAATTAATTAGCTTCAGCAAGGTGGCATGCTTCATATTTGTTTTTTAAATCTCTGTACATTAAATTGTACATTAAGATGTAGATGTAATCTTTTCAATAGATTTGGATTCTAGTATATACGTGCCTTAATAAATTATAATTGTCAAATTTTTCTCAGATTTTTCATATTTTAGTATATACATTTATATTTAATAAATATAAGTTGGTGTGTATATAAATATATAAATATGCAATATATATTGTAAAATAAAAATCTGTAACATAATACACACACACACACACACACACACACACACACACACACACACACACACACACACACACACATATATGTACACACAAGCTAAAACATTTGTTATATCTTATAGAATCACTCAGAAGATTTATGCGTTTTTCTCTTGGCTTATTGTCATCTACTCAAGGTATAGAAACATTAAGAGAGGATGAAGTAACCGTAGCAACATATATAAAGAGTAAATTATCACCACGAGACGCAGTACAGTTTGATAAACTGCATAATGATTTAAAAGATGGGGTACAAAACAATTTTGCATCTTTCTAAGCATTTTGTTTTGATCATATTTATTTTATTTATAATTATTTGCACCTACAAATGTATTAATTTTTGCATCAATCTTGTTCTTTCATTAGCCACTGAAGAATCGTATAAGCATTCTAATATTTCTACTGAACATGGGCCAGTCGGTGGAACAAATAAAGGACAGGATCTTTTCATTTCCAGATATGAAATCGGAATTAAGCCCAATTGCATCAACTAGTGGTAAGATTAACACAATCAACATTTATCAGAGAATTATCTAATTATTTTTTATATTTAGGACAATTGTCACAAACGTCATGTTCTCCAGCACAAGTTGTATCATTAAATACTACAGAAACAAGTTCAAAAGGATTATTAATACATCCAAATAAGATATTCAATGAAGAGTCCATTTCAGAAGATGTATTAGTTCAAGACTTGATATATTCTTTTCAAAGTGTCGAAGGAAAAATTTTAAAGTTAGACTCCAGCTATGGATTTCAGATAGACCCTGTAGCAAAAATTAATAGATCACAAAAACAAGCTGTTTTAAGACTGAGTGAACTGGGATATTTACATAGTGTAGTGCGAAAAGGATTGGAGAGAATGTCTGTAACTGGTGCAGGCAGAGTCACTGATAGCTTTGTTGCTGCATTACATAAGGAATTGTCAGAATATTACAGATTTATAGCTATAATGCAAGAAGAAGTTAATAGGTAAGAATTAGATACATACGGTATATAATATAGTATATAGTATCTCAAAGACATGAGGTTATATTGTACACAAAGTTATATTGTTTTATAAATCCAATAATAATTTTTTTTTATTTGGAATACACTTGGAAAATATCTGTAGTATAATATTATTTATAATAAAGTGATATAAGCGTAATAATTATAGGTCTCAACATCAAATGGTTACATATGGAGTTACATTATCTCATTTACATCTTTGGGCATGCGATCCTTTGGAAACTCTGAAGTGGTTAGCAAGTATAGTAAGAGCTTGCCAAGGTCAAAAAGGTGGTGCATTAGCATCGACTGTTTATGAATTCAGCTATCATGGAGATGCCATTGTGAAAAATTTAGTCAAAAGAGTTTTGGAAAGTGTTTGCAATCCTTTGTACAACATGTTAATGAGATGGATCGCTGATGGAGAATTAGACGATCCGTATAAGGAGTTTTTTATTCAAGCGTGCAATGATGTTAGTGGAGATAGAATGTGGCATGAAAAATATCAAGTGAGAAATTCAATGGTGCCATCTTTCCTTAGTAAAGCACAAGCGAAGAAGATTCTGGGAACAGGAAAGAGTATTAATTTCTTACGTGAAGTTTGTAAAGACTTTTCACCATGGCAAGATAGACATGCGGATATGTTCAGGAATACTGATGAGGAATATAATGGTTAGTAATAATAATTATGCCAACTATTGACAACTATTGTTAGAGACAAGATCGTAATAGTGTCTTTCTTGATAATATTTGCGTCGGAAAATATTTGCAATTTATAAAAAATTTTGTTAATGTCAAATGGATTATTTACTTTAGCTTTGTCTAACTCTTGGATATTTAATATTTTCATATTGTTTTTCTTCTAGTTGAAGTCTTTTTCGATATGGATCCAGATGGTCGTTTACAAACTATGATGGATGCAGCATATAAAGAAACTTCAACAAGAGTTGTTGAAATATTGACAAAACAATATCATCTTATGGATCATTTGCAGGGGATTAAAGGATATCTTTTGCTTGGTCAAGGCCATTTTATTCAACATCTTATGCACTTATTAGAGTAAGAATATCTCTTGTATAATATATATTTTAATATATATATATATATATATATATATATATAATTAATAATAATATTAATCTAGATTTTAAAATATTGGGTCATCTAAAAAGTATCCGCAGTTTTTTGTCACTAGATGTGTCACCAACACCATCTAGTGACAAAAAACCGCGGATACTTTTTAGATGACCCAATATATTATTAATATACATTATTAATATATATATATATATATATATATATATATATAAATTATATAATATTATATTAATGATACATGCAAGAAGAAAGAAATGATATATTTCTGTGTTATATATATATAATATTTTTTTTTAAATCTAAAAAAATTTCAATTATACATTTCAGACCTGAATTAGCTAAACCAGCAAGTTCTTTATATCCTCATAATATATCATCTATACTTGAAATTGCAATAAGGGCAACTAGTACAAAGTTAGATGATTTAGATGTGCAAAAACGTTTAGACGTCAGATTATTAGCACCTTCAGAAAGTGAAACAGGATGGGATGTTTTTATTTTAGATTATAATGTTGATGGACCTATAGGAACGGTAAAATATTATTACAACGTATTAATTGTAATCTTTAATCTACATTAAATATTTGAGAAATCATAATTAACTTGTTAGATTTTGGAGCCATGTAGACAGACATATCAAACGGTCTTCTTTGCCTTGTGGAAGGCAAAGAGAATGGAATCAATTTTATCTGCTATTTGGAAACAACAAACAACATCAGCAAAAATGTTCAGAAAAATGCCGGAAGTATTGCCTATCCAGAATCATATTCATCTAATTACTAGTAGCATGGTTCATTTAGTTCATCAAATGCAATATTATTTTTTATTTGAGGTAATTTGATGTGTTAAGCTATTGTTAATAATTTTAGATTATTAATCTATCATTAATTTAATAGTGGACAATTTTATGGTGAAAACTTATATATTGCACATTAACAAATAAAAAATTTAATTAATTGAAGGTAATCGAATGTTCTTGGGATACATTTGCGAAGCAACTTCTTCAGGCGTCATCTCTTGATGATATAATTGCAGCTCATAGTCATTTTGTTGATTCTGTAAGACATGGTACATTGTTGGATGAAAAATCCCAAGTAAGTATTAGATGATATTTATATGTACATACGAACGCATATTTTTGTACTATTCTTGGTGTTACAGGAACTTATGGATCACTTACGCTCAGTTTACAGTCCAATACTAGACCTTCAGAATCTCGAGGAAACTTTCCTTGCACGAGCTACTCAGGAATATAAAGCACGATTAAATGATGATAATTTAGGACGTGAGCAAACAAAAAAATGGGGTCGTACAAATAAAAAAGATCAAGAAATTGAAGAAAGAGAGAAAGCATTTTCAAAATACCTGAATACACTTTCAATACAATTAAGACTACTTTCGAGAACATATCAGGTAATAATGATGTGAAATATTATATTCTGGTTTTGTATTTATCATTATTACTACTATTTTCTTATCTACATTCTTTAGTCGTTATAAAGTAATAATTTACATATTGTTCCTAAAATGAGATGATTTGTTTAAAATGAGATATAAAAAACAATTGCTTTCTTTTAGTGTATTTATTTTTGTCTTTGAAAGAAAACAATGTTTTTGAAGATGTATATTTTTTTTCAGGATCGTGTGAAAAAATTTTTATTAATGCTTGCTTCCGCTGAAGATGTATCGTTGCAATTACTTAGTGTACGATTAGATTTTAATGAATATTACAAGAGTAAAGATAGCCGACTAGTTGTGCCATTAACTTATCAACATCGCAGACAAAGTGATCAAACATTTTTTGGATGCAAGTGACAATTGGAGGCAGAAAATTTATTAGAAACCTTCAATGATTCAAGTCACTTTTCAAATGAATGCTGTATCTCAACTGACCAAAATTCATCTGATATTAATAATAAGGTTACAAGCACATTTGATTTTTCCATTAATCGTCCTTCTTCATTTTCTTCTTTATATCGACATCATGATACCACCAATTTTTTTTATAGACCACACTCATCCAAAATGATAACAGATGTCAATGATTCTGTCGTTTTGCACAAAAAAAGTTATAGAACAAATTTGAGAAACGCTGAGTTAAGTAAACGTACATTTAGAATATTTTTGGAAAAACAGATATTGTCACATGTGGAGATAGAGATTCAGAAAAATATTCAAGAACCTCAAACACCATTAACTCCTAATTTTAATTTTGATGAAAACGATTTTACTTTGAACAAGATACGATTAACGCTTTCTCCGTTCCAAACAATCGTACCCGAAAAGAAATCATTTATAAAAAATAATTCAATCCTATCAAACTTTGAAATGTGTTCCAGTAATAAAGCTGTAAAAATAACTAATGCAATCGTAAATCGTGACATTGATTCTGAAATTAATGTATATGAAAATTCTGTTCGAAAGAAATCAAAAATTTCTACTACACTTGCGTCTAATCAAAATATCTCAAACTCTAAAATGAACATAACGGTTGATAAGCAATCCGACTGTACATTGATATATGCTAATAGTCCAGAATGGTTTCAAGATAACGAGACTGTATCAGTTCATGGTTCTTTACTAAGTGAAACTATTTCAGACATTAGCACGTACAATTCAGATTTAAGAAGAAATACTAATCATAAACGATGTCGTTGGAAACGCATACTTTTTTGTTGTGTTAATTGAATTTGTTATTTACATCAACTGTACATCAACAATCAAAAAATATATATTTGAGAAAGAAAAATCTGTTTCTATGAAATTTATATATTTTTTTATATTTTTATTTCTTTATAAAATTATATGTATAATTCAAGTATATGCGTTCACAATTCACATACTCTGAATTAACAATTTTTTAATACTCACTAATATTAATGTTAGTTGTATCGATAAATGTTGATTTATGAAATACATTGTCTTTATCTTGCATTACTTACGCACTGTTTGCTGCATTTCTACAAAATTTTAATATTTAAGATTTTGTGATTATTAGAAAATAATATTCAAAATATAATTCATAAGCAACCTATAATCCGTACTTAATTGAAAGAAAATTAAAATTTATATTTTTTATTATAAAATATTGCTTGGATAGTATGTATAAAGTAGTAGTATCTTTCACGTACAACGTGGATAATAATATTTTATTTTTCTGTTACGATATATACATTTCATAATGAAAATTACAATACTTTTATTATCTGCGAAAATATTTAATATTTTTTTATTTTTATTAAAGATATTATATATTGATATACATTTTATTTTTGTAGACTTATTAGTTATGAGACATAATAGTACATATTCTCATTCTAAGTTGCACACATAAGACAATACATTTGTATTATCTATATGCCATATTTAATAAGTTTTATTCATACTTAATTTCTTGCCATATTAGAAAATTAATGCACTTTAAAAAATATAAGCTATTTTTATATTATTGATATGTATTGTATATTTAATATTTGTAATAAATCTAGTAATCACTTTTTTCTTTTATTTACAATGTTGAGCAATAAAAAATGTAAGTTGTTATTTTAAATCATTAAATAGAAAAGTGTAATAAATTAAGTGAAAAATCCTATTGTGTGTTCTATTATTGCTTTATATATATTAATAATATTTATATATAATATAATATTAAGTAAAATATGTATAATACAATATTAATAAAATCCGTATAAGTATTGCATTTGATAAAAAAAAATAATTATCAGTTTTATAAATTTTATTTACATTAAGTAATTTACATGATTATTTGCATGATTATTGACTTATATTCTCAGTTTTCCTACCAACAATAATAAATACTGTTTTCCTCTTTGTAAAATCTAGTGCATAGAAAGATTTAACTGAAAGTTGAGTATATTAATACGTATATTAATTTTTTCATTTAGTACTTTTGTTTTCACAAATGATTGATATGCTCTTAATTTATCAATTTATAATTTATTGCATTATCTTCGATCTTTTTTTTATTTGCATTATGTATTATATTGTTTTTCGATTTAAATAAAAATTAAAAATACACTGGTACAGATATTTGAATAGAGGGAAGAGAGGTAAAAAAATTGAAAGGCAAAATCTAGAAATATTACTTTTACTCATATATATGTATATTGTGCATTATTATATTATACATTTCTTTTAGAATAAACATATCCTTTATATGTATATATGTGTATATATGTATATATATTTTTTCTGTTAATTATTACTTTTATAGAAGTTAATAAAATTTGGTTTATTAATTGCAGAAAATATAGATAATAAATTAATTTGAGAATTGTAATGGCATCCAAGAAAGAGAAGGCCATGGATACATTGTAGGTAATTGTATGTAATTGTTATTGAAACCTTCAAACTTGATAATCTCTATGCTTGAAATACTATTCTGTGTACTCGTATAATCAGCTGCATTATTATTTGACACATTCAAATGCTGTAAACGCTCATGAATTCGTAAATCATTGATGACGGGAGACTTCTGATTGCAGATATCGTAATAAGAACGATCACCTATAAGAATTTTGTATATATATTTATATTATAATTCGTTATATATT
This sequence comes from Acromyrmex echinatior, assembly GCF_024713525.1. Lineage (NCBI taxonomy): Eukaryota > Metazoa > Arthropoda > Insecta > Hymenoptera > Formicidae > Acromyrmex > Acromyrmex echinatior. The sequence continues at coordinate 14,660,505 of NC_141858.1, read as the reverse complement.
CACTACGATTAGAAAATTATTTATTATTTGTCAAGAAAATTCATGTCATAGATTATAAATCATTACGTCGCACAAATTCTTATTAAGAGATTATAAATTATTTTTAAAATTATTTTAAAAAATAAGAAATTTTTAAACATAATTTCAGAGATTTTTTTTCAATTCTTACTATTCTTTATTTATATCGTTGTCACAATATCAATAATTGTTTGTATAAAAGTCGGTGTACAATAAAATAAAATAAATTTTATATTGTTAAAGTATTACTATTACCATGTGATTTCATATGATGATGCAATGCGCCGAATTTGCAAAATCCCCTATTACAGATGGAACAACGTAGAGGCCAATTACCGGTATGAGAATATCCATGAGCTCTTAAATCACCGGGAGTTGGAAAAGATCGTCCACATTTATCACACTTGTGTGGTTTCTCCTGAATTTTAAATTATATATATATATATATATACATACATATATATATATGTATATACACACACACACACACACACATACATATATATATATATATATATATATATATATACATATATATATACATATATACATACATGTATACATACATCAATTATATATACATATCCCATTTTAACTACTCCAGGTAAATAAGATAAAATGTTATAGATGAAAAACTAATTTCAAGGAGAATATTTGGTCACGTATTATTCTTTTTCTAGATGAAAGAGTCAAAAAGATATAAAAATCATCTCTACTTTTTGAAATGGAATCGTATGATTTTTTAAATATAATATGATTCCTGAAATTATTCTAATATAAAAATATTAGAGTGGAAATATTAAAAAACCAGTAGCTTACGAAATATTTTGTATGTATTTTTTAAGATATTTGCCTGCGGCAATTAAAATGAGACACGCTCTTTCTCTCTCTCTCTCTAGGAAGAAATTTACTCTAGGAAGAAATTATTTTATAATGATTAATTTATTCTCTCAATTTATTCTATATATATCAAATTGGTCATTTTTAAGTCGCATTAGTAATGCATAATACTCCAAGAAATTCAGAAAAAAAATACCTTATAATGCGTCATGCGATGATAATATAAATTCGATGATGCTGTAAAACGCTTTCCACACATTGGACATTCATGAGGACGTTCACCAGTATGAATCCTAACGTGTGTATTTAATGAACTGCTTGTACTGAACATTTTACCACATATTGCACATCCATGTGGTTTTTCGCCTGAGAATAGTTTTTTAAATGTTAACTACATGTAAGAATATGAAAGAAAAAGTTACTTTTTAAATCAATTTTTTATATTTATAAAACTCTTAGTATATACTATTATTTATAACTTCATAAACGCTTGTAATTTTTTGTATCTCACGAAAAGTTAAATATCTGGATGAAAAAAAATTAAAAAAGTACTATTATTAATTTTATGTAATTTAAAAAGAAAATATTGTGGAGATAAGACTAAACACAGAATTAAAGTTCTATCTTTCCTTTTTAAAACGCATTTTTGAAAAAGAATTTCTCTACATTTTTTTTTCACATCGAGATGTTTAACTTTTCATAGAGATACGAAAAAATCGCAAGCGTTCCCGAATTTATAAATGATATGATATATACATATATTTGTGTATATAGTATGTCTGGAAAAAAGTTTTCACATAGCAGAAATTCCAAAAAAATCAACGAATTCAGATATCAGTCTTTCTTTAAGGTTCTATACAGTCTTCTTCTCTCAATGTACGCAGTAGATTAGAATCTATTATATTATATATCTTGGAGAAAGGATTAAAAGAATCTCTAATTTACCTGTATGCGTTCGCAGGTGTCTTTTTAAAAGAGAAGGTCTGTCAAAACTTTTACCGCAAGTTTGACAGGGAAGACGTCGTTGAAATTTAAAAGTATTAGTAACATTAGTTTTCCATGCAGTCCCGTGTCTGCTCAAGTCCAAGGGTGCATTTTGCGTTACATTCCATACTATTGTAGTAACATATTTATTCAGTTAGTTAGATGATAATCGTATCTAATATAAACCTACTTTGTAAATAATTACATGATAAATTTAATAAATAGCACTACAGTATGTCTTACAAGTCAGTTGGTCATGTGACTTATTGTTTGCATCAATTAATTGTTCAATTAAATTATTTATTAAAATCTCCGACACTATTTTGATAGTTAATAAGACAAGAAATATTTTCACACAAAAAATACGTAGTTTTCAAAAACAGAAATATTTTAAGGTGTATCTATTAATTTATTATCCATTTCAACATACTCCTTTACTATCATAATTTAATCTCTATTAATAAATTTGTATCTCAATTATGTTGTACACTTACCGAACATTACGATAATTTGCTGTTATCGATAACTTGTCAATTTTCAATGCACAATTTAATTTGAATGAAGAATTGAATTTAGGACAAATAAACAAGTTTTGACGTATCAAATTACACGGTTTTTCACACGCGTAGCATATTACTACTTCGGACCAGATTAAACGTGTGATTAAAGGTAAGAAACGATGCAACCGCAAACGACTCTTCGGCGCATGTCAAAGGCGGCGTTTTTCATAAAGGGCGGAGTTTGATCGCAGTAAAATGCTTTGCAATTGCTTGTGTAATATATCTCAGAATTGCTGTAAAACATTTATTCTTGTTATAAATTGCAATAAATCAATAGAAGAATGTTACATTAAATTAAAGAGAATATAATCCATGTGCTTCTGCCCATATCATTCACATAAAAAATTTCGTTTAAAGATATGAAAATTCTTTTTATCTCCAAAAAGATTTGACATTAACGTCGACTGTATAAAACTGGCGCAAAATCGTAAGATAATATACGTAGATCAAAACTGTTCGAGTTTTTAAAATATATATAATTAAACATTCTTTAATTTATTTTTTAATATTTCAGTATGACTTTCAATTTCTGAGATAATATCGTTACATTATGCTACTGTTACCGTCTGGTACTAATCATTATCTACGACAAGGGGACACAATATAAGTTTTACAAATAGCGTAGCAAGAAAAGGATACGTAAAAGGTTTAGATCCGTTTAATAATTTCTCTTATAAAAAATTATACGTTTATCACATGATAAAAATTATAGAATATCCAGATATTAGATCAGATCATACTTAGAGAATATCTTTTTATGCAACTTCGGAAATTTTATAAAGTTATACAGAACATATCGTTTGATTTTACATCTCTCTGTAAACCATATAAAATTCTCAATCAGAGAAAAGAATGGCTATTCTATGATTTTATCCATTGTAATTATATTTCGTTAATGGCGTAAACGGCGATTTAAATCTAAAATGCCATAAATCTTAGTCAGTTGACTTGCAAAAAGAGGTGCTTCCATAACCGATCTTCTAATTCGCATTCAACGAAAATATTCCTCGTTAAGTTTATAATAACATTGCGCGTTTCTCAAAAAATCCATTTGTTTATAGATTTATGCCACCGTACAAAAATACGTTATGTATATATCATTAGATCGTGAGACAGATTATTATATGGATAAAGCTTATGAATCAGGTACAGCTGATAGTGCTTTGTCACCGTACTCATTATTATCTATGGCATTCGCCTACGGAAGCATTGGCACGAAAGAGGAGGTGAGATAATTCGTCGTGTGGCATCGGGCCATCGGACGTCCTGCCGTGCGAAACCCTCATTTGTCAACGGGGAGGATATTAAAGCTATTGAATGTCTCGCAGGATCTTTACAAATCGGTTCTTCATCGACCATAGGCAACAATGTGTATATTTTTGCTGTGTAGTGGTGTAGTATTATCGAAACTGATCGATTTTTCCGTAAACTGCCGCTAAACGTTCTCGGTCTTTTTTCAGCTTAGATATTCGGATAATGTGTTCTCAAAACAGTAAACCTGTTGACAGGTCAATTAATATAAATTCCAAGTTTCTTCTCGAATTAATAATTCTCTAATTATAATGTTATAAAATTTTTCTTCAAGGAAACAGAATATCCTATCATTCTCATGAGATATAGTGTTTCATCTAATTTATTTTATCGTAGAATATTTTCTCGCGGTATAACGTCGATTTCGTAATATGATATTCCATTTATAAAAAGAAAGTCTTTTTTTATAAATAAAACGCTTGTTCTTTGAAATGTATTGTTTACATTAAAAAAATTTATTTGTGTATTACGAATACCAACATATCGCAAATATATTGTATTTCAGATAATAAAGAACAACATCCATATTTATTTTCATTCTCATATATAATCAAATAATTCTCATAAGGTCATATTTATATTTAATAATACAGTTTTATAGTTTAAATAAAAATTTTCTCATGTTATCTTAATTATTTTTTAAAAACACGCAGTTTTATTGAAATAATTTTTGATCCAACTATAAATCGTCACCAAACTTTTCGTATTATTACTTTCAAATATAATCATTCAAATATAAAAGAAAAATTAATAATTTTTTCATAATTTGTATATTTGGTTGAAAAATACATATATATATATATATATAATACGTCCTTAAGTACAAATGTTTATTTAAGATAAAATTAGAATTAATTCCCGTATTCATAGCCCCTATTCAAGCTTACATTTAAGGCTTACTTAAATTTATCTTCAGATATTCTACAAATTATTTTATTGACTACAGAACATCTAAAGATAAACTTAAGAAAGCCTTAAATACGGGTATGACTATGAATATGGGCACAAGGAAGCGTTAAATATAAATACGGGCACTAATTATGAATACCGGGATAAGAATCTTTCTTTATTGTAATTGAATAATTCATACTGTTAAATATTGATGCGCGTAGTGCCAGGAATTTCATAGCCGACGTATCCGAGATAAGACTCCTCGTTGTTAAAGTAATTGTAATCAAATTGCCTTGTACAATCATCTTTATTTTAAAATTGAATTACAAGACCAGCAGTATTTAAAGTTTCGCATCCGATGCCTGTCTGTCTGTCTGTCTGTCTGTATACTCTTTGATATGCCAATTTACATCCTTCCTAACCGAATAATTTCGAAATATAACGATAACAAATGAGTCAACGGATAAACAGAATTTCCATATTTATATGATTCAATATCCTTGTTAAATATATATTAGATAATTTAAGTCTTAATTATTACATTTAGATATTAACTCTTTGATAATTATGGAACACATACGCATAAAACTTAATAAAATTTTATATATTCATATGTTATATCATAATTTATAAAATCACGCTAGCATTAATTGTTTATTTCTGTTAAAAAGACAATAGAATACGAAATAGAATAGATAGATTTGTTTTATGCTTTCTTTCCTCAATTTGGAAATATCTCACTAAATTCCTTATATGTTTTTTAAGCGTTTATTTTTAACTAAATTTATTTTTAATTTATTTTTAAAAATAAATTTAATTAAATTTATTTTACTTTATTAAGAAAGAGAGAGGGTATATATAAATCATGTATTAAAATAAATATGTTATCTCTCTATAGAAAAGGATAAGTAAACTATTTATAAAACAAGTATAGAAATGTGATATTTTGAGATATTTCGTTATATTGTATTAAAAACAAGAAGCGTATAATCTAATAATATTTCTACCTAAGTTATGAGTTTATAATGTATCCAAATTCGGTACAGACTGGAACTTCATCTTTCTCGTTTGTGACACATATTCCAATTCCAATATGATCAACTCATTCTCGCCTTCGCGAAGATAAGGAGCTGGTACATACAGGGTTATTTGCGGACCTACTAATGGCCAGTATCTCCCAAGATTGTGACCATTTACAAAGGCTACTCCTTTTCCCCAGCCAGTGGTATCTAGATACGTATCTAACGGTTGCCCAACGATTGTAAATTTTCCACGTAGAAATACCGGTCCCTTATTTAAAGTCCCACTGTCAATGCGTATGGTTGTTAAGTCCCGCAGAGAGGATACGTCGGAAAATGCGTACCCTGTCATATTCCAATTGGTTAATGGTATGCCACTGATATTCACATGCGATATCCCCTAAGATACAATCAGATATGAAAAGAACTCAAATATCATAGCATCGTACGTTTAATTAAAGCTAAAATGTCATTTGCTTTTATTGAATTAACATATATTAGTATATCATCATGCAATACATATATAAATAAAAAATATTTAAAAAAAAGGTCATTATCGTTGTGTACGCATATTATTCTATTTTAACAATTTCCTCGAACCAATTACCTTGAAATCGTTAATTTCATTGCCGAAATTCAAACGTCCTTGATTCTCCACCAATAGACTCAAACGGTGGCCGTAAGGACTTTCTAGTGGTATAGTAAATATCTTATCTATGCGACTCAAAGTGCCGCGTAGTTGATTATCTATATAAATCAGCGCTCTATCCTTTGTCGTTGCTCGCAATATAGCCGGGTCCGAGATAGAAGGTGGCAAGTTCGTCTCGTAAAGGACAAATCCTTGATTCACAGAAAGAGCCTCGAAGGTTTTAGGCTGGTCTCCAGTTGCCCGGATCACCACAAACGGAGATCGACTATCGAGCAATTTCAGTACCGGTTCCAATAACACTGGACCATAATTACCTTTCGGAGATGCAGTCGGAAGGGACATGTTTGGCAATGGCAAATACTGTAATTTCAAAGCGCACGTGAACTTGACTTACTTGACTTACTTGACTTACTTGACAAAAGAGATATGAAATGTTTATTATATATTTTCAGTATCTGATAAAGAGTAATCTTTTTGTAAAATATGAAATGTCAAATAGAAAATGTGATAGCGATATTATTACAAAGAAAATCACAAACATACGCGACCAATAACATCTCTTATAGCAAAGTATTTAGGTGTCGGATCTCCGGCTTCGGTCAAAGGAGCATCATAATCGTACGAAGTCAATTGTGGATTGTATACACCTGCCCCACCATTAGCTCCTGTCGATGGATATTCAATGTCATTGAATAAAGTACATATAATTAATGTGATTGATATTAATTGCTCCAAATATTATTTTTACGAGAATTTGACTTGTCAATTCGCGAAACTATAACAAAAAATTTACTAACCAGAAGTGAAACCAAAGTTTGTACCCCCATAAAACATGTAAAAGTTAACGGAAGCACCTAGAGCAAGCATTTCTTCCAATGATTTTACAATAGCTTCTGTTTTTGTCCTCTGGAAGGGTTCTCCCCAATGCGTTAACCAACCTGGATAGAATTCAGAATTCACCAACGGGCCCTACATATCAATTTGCAAACTTGATCGAAACATCTTAATTTTATTACATAATTCATGATTTTTCTTAAACAGCAATATCGCTTACTCTTGGCTGATAAAGACGCATAGACAGAAAACTGTTGGTCACGTTACTGGCCGTTCCAAAGTCGACGGTGGCATATGCCCCAGATATGAATCCGCATCGGAGTAAAGACGCGGCTGCACCGTCGGTTGTATACAAAAGAGCTTTATTACCGACTTTTTTAACAAAAACTTCTTTTAACATGTCCATGTACTCAATATCACAAGCATAGTAACTTCCATATTCGTTTTCTATCTATTAACGTGGTTGATATTGGGATGGCAGGAGACAATAATGAAAGGAAAACAATAAAATTGATAATTGACATATTAAAATAAAAATATTTAAGCGTATATCTACGTTAATGTTTACTTCTTTTCAATCTGCTTTCGTTATTATCAGCTTTATTATTATTTATTGTATAAATGAAATAAATAATTTTTAGCGGATATTAATATTAATCTAATACCAGATTGTTAGAGCATAGAATAACGATAATACTGTAAAACAATACTACCTCGGAAAATACTATCTCCATAAATATTTTAAGTAAATATTACCTGAACCATAATTATCGGTCCTCCATTACCTCTTAAAAGTGGGCGTATTTTACTCAATATCTCATTTAGATACAATGTGGCATATCTTACAAAATCTGTAGAAATAGAAAAATTTCTATAAAACAGAATTTTTATAAAATAGAAAAATAAGTTTGATTCCTCAATTCGATGTTGTAAATTTTATTAATATATCTATATTTACTGTCAAAGAAAAGTATAGTGATAGTAACATAAATTTTATATTATGTGAAATTAATATACACGATTGAATAAACTATTTTATAGTTACAACAAATATCAAATGTACATTAATTCTACTTATAAAATTTAGTTCACATTAATAATGTCATCTGTTCAGTTGTCATTAAGTCTTTTTTTCTGAATGTATTTTAATAATAAAAAGATGTAAAAAAAGAAAGTATTAATTATTATTAATGAATGTTGCAGATCATTGCCATTTCAATTGTATATCTATTTCCGCGGAAATAGAATATATTTAATTTAAAAAATGCCTGAAAAATGATTCTTTTACAATTCTCAGAATAATTTCTCATAATCTTATTTCGATCATATGCTAAACGAGAAATTAAAAATAAAAACCGCATTTTTAACGACGAATTATTTCTATTCTCTTATACCTCAAAGTTGTTACATATACTAACTTACATATATTAACATTTGGAAGGACCCCGTTTGCCTATAAATCGATTGCCTACAACATCGTTTGCCTACATCACTTTTACCGACAGTTTATTTGCGCACAAAAATTATTGCCTACAGATTAATTGCCTACATGCACTTTTGGTCACAAATAAAAATTTCAGAAACAAAGTCATATTTGCTTATATGTATTATTGCACATAAAATCGAGTCATAGGCAATAATTTTTGTGCACAAATAAACTGTTGGCAAAAGTGATGTAAGCAAATGATACTATAAACAAAAGGAGCCTAATATTTTTCTCCTTATTGTTATTATTATTGATTCTTCCTAAATATGAATTTATATATATTATAAAAATGCATTGTGAAAAAATATATTATAAATTATTTTTACATTTTCTATATTTAAAATCGTAATAAATATAATAATATATCTACAAATTTCCTATTTTTTTCACAAATTTACTATAACACAAAAAATTGCAAAATGTTTTTTCAAAGCCTAAAGCATATTTTTACAATGCACAGTTTAGCGAAATTACATCTTACCTGCATCTTTCGTACGCAAATTTATATTTGGTACTTCGCGAAGCAACCAATATGGTAAACCACCCTAAAAGTAGTTATGTTAGAATTATCAAGATTGTAGAATAATATGTTTTCTAAATAGTATCTATGGGAAGAAGAAAGAGTAAAAAGATGAATTTTTAAGTTTCATTTCAGACATGGAAGAAAGATAATTTATTCCAATGATTTTATACAATTAATGTACCTATATATTTACCATGTCTCTTTCAGCGCAGATATAAGGACCCGGTCGCAACAATACAAACAAGTCTTCCTCTTGCGCAATATTTAAGAAATTTACTAAATCTGCATCGCCGGTCCAATTAAATTGACCTGGTTCCGGTTCGTGAAGGCTCCATTCAACGTAACTACATATCGCGAGGATAGATAAAAGGCAAATTATTTCGTTATTATTTGTTGGCTACTTCGAGACGTATTATTTTAAATTTAATAAACAAATAAAAGATCTATTACGTGCAAATGTGTTTAATTTCCTGACAACGATGACTTCCTTGTATTTGTCATATAAATTGTGAAATTACAAAATTCAACTTACGTTGAGATAGCGTTAAGTCCCGCGGCTCGCATTTTTCTTAAACGATCTCTCCAATATTGTCTAGGCGTTCGAAAATAATGAAAACTACCGGAAACATATTGAAAGGGTTTCCCATCCAATAAAAACTGATTGTTTTCATAATCGACATGGAAACTGTATTGCCATTCCTGTAATAATTTATTCTACATTCCTGCTATAATAATTTTATAAAAAGTAATAATATGATGCTGATAATAATTTCTAAAATACCGTTTAATCCAGTTACTGTTAAATAATATTTTATTATATTTGTATTAGGAATCACAATGATATATTTGAGAAACTCTTATTGGGCTCATTTCATATTACACTATGTCAAAAAATTAAGAACTCACTTATTTTGACCTTCGAAAACAGGTAATTTTCAAAAGAGCATAACCTCATAAAAAATGATTATAATGAAACAATTAAAAATTTTTTTAAACCATTTTAAAATTGAAGTCTCTTATACATTTTCAAATTGGGAGTTTAAACAACAATCTGATTGTTTCTTTTATGGAGCTATACAGATATAAATGAAGATCTGTCAAATCTAAAAATTTTTTACAAACTTTGCAAAGTTTCATGGTGTGAATTAAAAATCACACAAAAGCAATTTACTTTCGAAAGAGTAAGTGTTTATCTTTAATTTATAACTCGTATAACTTTTTTTAAGTTATTCAACATTAAAGCGTCTTTTTGATTTTGATTACTCATATAAAAGATAAATGGAGTAGCACTTGATATTTTAAAAAAAATAAATAGAAATACAAATTTTTTTCTTTTAAATGAACATATCATGTATATATACTGTATATATAAAACACATAAACAAGCGTAAATCCGTGCAACTTTTACACAATACATGACGGATCTACGATACTGCGACAGAATAAAGCAAACACTATTTTGCTTTGTTCTAATCCAAAGTCGTTGCTCCAAATACAAACGACATAAATTAAGATCATAATGTTTTTAACATTTTTCATCATATATTAAGATAAGATATATCAAGTTGAATGATAAATTTGTCGATCAATCGTTTAATTTTTAGAATCTTATATTATATTATATACGAAAAATTCTATAATACATATAAAAAAATGATAAAAACACCTTAAATAGAAAACTTAGTTTATTAATTAATACTCTGCATTTTTATAATTCATATAGCACATGTATTTATGTATATGTATTTATGTATATATTCTACCATATGCTACAAGTATACATGCTTTCAAATTATTGATACAGATGTCATTAATTTATAATTTTCGTTACATCTTTATAAACCGATTAGCAAATTATAATTAAAGTATCATTTGAGGTCTGTTATTGTAACCAATTGATTCTCTATGTCTTTCTCGTTTTCTAACTTTGCCCAGACCATTCCATTATTATGACTCTGATAAGTTAATCATAAAGATAAATTTATCCATTTTCATAGAAACATGTAATGCAGCAGAATATCTTTCATGAGCGGAATATCTTTCTATTACTTCTCGCAATGAACATGAATAATTTTAAATATATACATGTACATACATGTAATTGTATTGTATGTATCAATTTTTTATTTTTTATCAAAATATCCTATGTTATATATATATAGTTTAAATGCATAAGTTTAAATTTTATTAAAAATTTTAATTAAACTTTAAATAACTTTTTTAATTAAAAAGATGATGATCAAAATTTAAATGCACTTTAAATACAAGTTTATATGTAAAATATTTTTAAAAGACTTTAAATTCAAGTAACATTTTAGTTGCATTTGATCAACGTAGATTATAAATGGGATACGAGGTCGAGGACAATTGTCAATCGGTAGAATCAATTTACTTTTATGATTGCTTTATGACTTGCATTCAAAAATTTTATGATTTTTATGCGAACGAATACATTATGCATGAATCTGGTTTTATTTAATTTTATATACTTGTTATATTTTATTTTTTTAATCAAACGTAATATCCTCAATACACATTACCCCAATTTTAAAACAAAATGACAATTTTAAGAATTCTGATTGATATGGTATTTTGTACCTATAGTTTAAAAAGATAACCAACTGATCTGTGAATAAATAAATAAATCTCATTTATATAAATATAAATAATGACCGCGCGTTTTTGAAATACAATATAAAATATAATAACAAAACCGACTAAAGACGAGCGAATGAATTGATTAAAATTATGATATTGATTAAAATTAATGTGTATTAATGCATATTAGAATTAAAATGGTATAAACGGAGTAAAGAGTCATGGAAGTTAATTACGTTCAATTTTAAACTCATTTATATATCTTTCTAAAAGTTAAAATTTCTATTTAAAAATTTTCCACTTTTTCCTAAGGCTGTTGTCATCGTTAATTCCGTTTAAACAATCAGTATTAATTTATACTGCACTTACATAGTTTTCGTCCATCTGTGCACGAAAATGTATCGTATTTTTGTATAAATATTAATTTATATAAAAATATATTTTAATTGATTAATATCATTAGTCTAATTTTCTTAATTTCGGCAAATTAAGATATAAAAAATGCAAAATTTAATAAAAAACAAATAAAAGTAAAGGCTTTTAATATATAAAGATTCTTTTAAATATTAATCTATGGCTTCATTTAAAGTTTACAATGAACATAAAGCAAAAAAAGTCTTATATTATATATTTCAGAGGAAATATGTAATAGAGCAAAATTATCAATTTATATAAATACATATACATGATCATGAATATAAAGAGAGTTATATAATAGAAACAGTATTTAACATACGTTATTTGGTAGGTTAATTGTCTCCGACATAGCTCTACTTAATGCCAAAATTATCACGAACATTAATGACCACATTTTCGAACGAGATTTTTAATATTTTCGTTGTACTTGATTTACACTCTTCTAAGAGCTTGTTAATTCACTATCCACGCTCGAGCGTTACTGACGGAATTGACGACGAACCTAAGATAAGTTACATTGACATTTAAAGTTTATCATCGGAGAGATACGGTGCTCTTCGGTCATAAATATGCTCAAATCATTGTTTATTATCATCTTTAATTATCATGCAGGTAAATATTTTTTAATTGAGAAACGTTATCAGAACATTGCATTGAGGAATTTTTAAATGACGCATTCAAATCATCAAATGCAAGTTCTTTGTGCGGGTCAAATATAATAATATAATAATATCCTCAAAATATATTTTTATGATTTTTTGATAATAAAATATAATCTTTTTTCGCATATCATGTAAATTTATTGTTTCACATATGATTCTACTAAAAAAAATTTATAAGATTTCAAAATATTCAAGACTTTTTCATTCGTGAAATACATGCTTTAAGAGATGTTATGCTTTAAGAGATGTTATCCTAGAAGTTTTAAAATTTTTCTCTAATATCTTTATCAATTATCAATATTTTGGAATATAAAATATATACTCATACACACACACACACACACACACACACACACACACACATTGATTCAACATACACTTCAAACAATTGCGACCTACCACAGAATATGTTTCATGCGCAATTAATAATAATTACATTGAATATGTTTAATTTTTCTTATAAATACAGCCTTATGAAGTTTCACATAAATTATAATAGTCTTTTAATAAAATAATGTTAAAATAACAATAAATAATATTAGGTGTTGGAATTAATTCGTAGCGTTTTTTAATGAAAGAATGTTATTTATTTCACATGAGCATTAAAAAATACATTAATGAAAGTACTTCCCATCACTTGTAAAACGCTACGAATTAATTCCAACACCTAATATATAAACAATAATTGTTATTAAATTCTTAGTATTATAAAAACTGCTATATTATCTATATAGAAGATACTTTCTTAGATAGTTTATACTTATTTATGTTTCCAAAGTTTTAGCTTTTATTTAAGAAATATAATTCAAAAATAAAGTAAAAGTATGATAATAAAAATCATTCAGTAGATCCATGACAAGCGCGTAGTCAACATCGCAAAATATATCAAACCTCAAACATCCATGTAAGTTTTAATTAATTACCATTAGTCTAATTTCAATCTTATTTATTAAATATTTACCTTTGACGCAATTCATTATCTAAGTAAACTTGGAAATATAATGGACAATTTTGACATATGGATGCGAATAGACTTTATTCACAGTTCACATTAAGACGAATAATATTTTTGTAAATTTTAACACAATCTAATTTTCTAAGTGCAATTAAAGACAATCTTTGTATATATTTTAATTATTCATTAATGTATTTGTTGAAGAGGATCCAAATCAAGAATCGAAACGTTCTTATTTAATTATTATTTAATTGTTTTTGCAATAAAACTCATTGCAATTACATCTAGCATTGGCTCTCAAAGACTTGTTTATTCTTAATTGAATAATATAATAAAAATAATATAGAATAAAATAAAATAATATAGAAAATCTGATTTAACAAATTTGTAGATTTCAATAGACTCGGTTCGAAATTTTTTGATATTAAGATTAATTCCGAATTCAGATAATTTGGATATTCGCACTTGAATAATTACATAAACTGTACATTATATATAAATTTCAGTACATTATACAGATTTATTTTATAATTTATTTATTATTAATATTCTCTAGAATAGAATTTAAAAATCCTAAAAAGATATATGTATATTAGACATATGCATACAAGATTATCATTTAAAGGTAAACAGTGCGAAATAAAGCGACGAAATACATTTTTACGCCGCTATATGTCGCACACGTTGAGCTACCAAAATTCCAACTGCAGTAATTAAAATTTATCAAAACTGAAAAGTTGTATTTAAAATGTAGAAATATTATTAAATATTAAGATGTAGTTGCGATCGTTTAAGCCCTTAATTATGATTTATTTTAATAATCTGAACTTGTAATTATAAAAATTATCAATCGATAACAACATCTGTCTTATTTCAGTCGATGCAAAATTTTAATAGAATTTCATTATTTATTCATGGAAATGTCAATAAAAGTGATTTATTAATTAAATCTCAATTTTTAAATCTCAAATGTAATATTTAGGATTTGTAATTATATACAATTATATTATATATTAGGTGTTGGAATTAATTCGTAGCGTTTTTAATGAAAGAATGTTATTTATTTCACATGAGCATTAAAAAATACATTAATGAAAGTACTTCCCATCACTTGTAAAACGCTACGAATTAATTCCAACATCTAATAGTTTTATTAATTTACTAATAGGAATTGCAGAACTAAAGTCGAATTCTTTTTTCTGTTAACCTTTCTTTGCTTTGAAAGTGTTTTGTTATTTTCAATAAAGTTTATTTAAGTATATTTTTTCTCATTTTATTTCATTACTTTACTAATTATACTTTATTTTTTTATGCTGATCTTGATTTCATTATTTATACTATTGTAATATGATGCAAATACATGATACTATTAATTTCATCATTTTCAAAAAAAATTGCAAAAACAACTTTTTAATCTTTTAAACTTTATTAAAAAGTAAGTCAAGATGTTTCCAAAATTTTCTAAAAAACATCTAAAAATTATATAAAATAAATTTTATAAAATAAATTCTTTTGAAGCATTTACAAATATTTTTATATTACCGACTGTAACATGTATCGATTAAAATAGGATGACTCTGGTTATTTATGCCGCGAGAATTTACGCCGCAGAAGTTAAAAAAAAAAGGAAAAGTGGGGTTAATTTGCACATAACAGTTTTGTTATATGTATATTTTTATGTTATATTAATAATATGTTATAATTTCACTTTCTATTGTTATAATTTCACTTTCTATTGTTAAACCATTATTAGTTGAATTGATTTATCAACATAGTAGTGCAACTATAATAAAGTAGCACAACCAACATGATTACTGTGAGGAATAGACAAAACTTAATACTTATTTCGTTATACATAAATTTAAAGAAATAGTAAAAGATGGAATACAGCGAAATATAAGTGGTTAGTTTTGTATTATTTGTGTACCTTGATGTTTTGTATATTCCACTTATTTGAGAGAAATATACGATATTTTAACGCAAGATTTTTTGCAGTTTGGAAAATTTAAAATATGTATCTCTTAAATAACTTTAAAATATCGCAATGTTATCTGTAGGTTACTGAGATAAAAAATTTATCACGAATGTATTAAAAAAATTTGTGTAATCAAAAAATCAAATTTTATAATATCATATCAGAGGAAATGATATAACATTAGAGGGAAAATGATATAAACTTCAGTTGTACTATACACTTACAAGGTATTTAACGACGTTTAACCAGACACACAATTTGGACATTATTATTATATAAACTCGTATCCTCGTTACACACGAGTGATGATTTAGAAACTTTGAGGTCATCAAGCATTTGCCGTGATGAAAGATAATTGAGCTGCTAGTATAAAGATATATATCATATTCGGCAATTCTCATTAATTGGCAGTTTTCCTCATTCTTACATTTTATACGATTGTTAAAATATTCGAATATAAACTTATAACATCAACGACTCTTTGTACGAATTATATAAGTATAATGTAATCATATAGGGAAATAATATTTAATAAAAAGTATAAAATCAATAATACATGTTAAAAATTGTTACATAAATTAAAAAAATTTGTATAACTTTAAAGCTTAAGAAAATCAAATTGTACCATTAAAATTGTAAAAATACTGATCCGTTTCTTCGATTAACGTGCGATGATCAACAAATTTATGACAATTAAGCCACTTAATGGCACACGTGGAAATGTCTACGACTTGTATGTCGACTCATTTAACATTCGCATACTCGTAAATATTTTTAAGAGACTAAGTTAATTGAGGTTAATAGAGAAACAACTGTGCAGCAGCTTTTGTACATTTGATAATAGAGGGTGCATAATATTGTCGTATAATTTAGATTAGATTATAGCTATCTTTATAGTTATTGGCAACATATAACTTTTCCAATAATTATAAGAAAATTAATTAGTGGTATATACATATAATTAATTTATTTAATTTTTTAACGAAGAATACATTTTCCTTTATAATATTAAATTTATAATAATAATTAATATTAAAATCTCTTATAAAATACAAAAAATATTATGAACTATTACAGAAGTATTAAAGTATTAATTTTTCTTAAATTATTTAATTTACCTTATATACAATAATATTAACTTATCAGTTAATAACAATTTAATTAAATCAACAATCGTATTCCAAAAATAATCATACGATTCTTATAACAAACTGTTTTATACCACAATCATAATATAATTTTTGTTAATATTTGTGTTTTGTCTAAAGCGTGATAATCTTATATTTTAAAAATATATCTCTACTTTACAAGAATTCAATTTACAGTAATTCAATTTTACAAAAATGAAACGGCTTAATTAAATAATGACATAAAAGCCGATTTTAATGCTTTCAATATATTATACAATGCGAATAACATAAATGAAAAAAATTCCAATTTAATTTGCAATTTTCATTATTTACATAATCAATAGTCAAATAATAACTGAAAATAAAATATTAAAAATATATGAATACATACGTTATTAAACGTACACTTTGGTTCTAAAATATTCTTATCAAATATTTGCGCGCTTTTATTTGGAATCTAATATTCATGTATCTCTATGTAATCCTTTTATTGGAAAAATCCAGTATAATTTTCGTATGCGCTTTATTTCTGAAAAAATGGTGTCATTTGAAAAGATCGATCAGTTTTCTCTAAAAAAAGTTTTCTTCTTCTTGATATTAGAATGAAGATCATTCAAAATTAAACGAGAAATAAATTTATATCATTTTTTATATGTTTAAAGTTTAATTAATAAGAGAGTCTCTATTTTTAAGCACTTGAAATTTTAAAACCTGACTTTGAAGCAATTGAAACCTTGATAAGAGAGAGTATTTTCCTAAGAAGACTCTAATTTTAAAGAATATTTTAAGAAAAAAATAGTTCAAAATTTTGTAGGTTTATAATGTTGACCAAATCAGATAAAAATATTTACTCAACAATTATTGTCAAATAATGTTGGAATATTTATTGAATCAAACAAAAAACCCTTAATCAACATAAGTTAGTTAATCGATTCTTTTATAGTAAAACAATAATTGCACAGAATTATTTTATTATTTATTTATTTTGATTTCTTATAAAAGAAAGATTTTATACATTGACTCTTCATTTTAATTCATATTTAATCCTTTAGCTTTCGTATTCTTTAAAAAAAAAACAACATATCTCTGTTTTTCTCGTTAGAATAATTCGCTATTAATCAGTTTGATTTATTTCTTAATTTATCTGGTAACACGTAATCTTAACTATCGTGTGTCTGCTGCGATTCTAATCAGTAATAATAATCTATGATATTAAGATAGGATAATTTTTTGTTTTCACATTTTGAAGATGAGTATCGTCAAAAAATTATAGATGAATGATAAATAACATTATCAAAAGTAAAATTATCGAAATACAAAAAATTATTACTCAGGTACTTTGAAGTAATAATTCGCAAACCAATTAAATTCTGCAATCAATATTTTAAATCACTTTTGCATTTTATATAAAGACTTATTAGAAGAATTGGATTATTGACTCATATTAAAATTCAATTTTTTTAAACACAAAAGTACTATCATGTTAAAACATCCAAACGTTCTTCAAGTTATTGTAAATTATAGCTCGATTACGTGGAAGTATCATTTCAAATTTATCAATTGCATTGCGAAACACATTTTCGAAGTCATATTTCAAATAATGCTTATTAATATATCGCTTTCAACATCAGTATATAATTATCATTAAACGATTTATGCTACGTTGCATTCAAATAAGACTTATAATTTAAATTCTTATACCGTTTCCATTAAATAATGCATTATGCAATTTTAATACTGTTATAATTAAGTTACTAAAAATCGGCATGCTTGGACAATTTATCAAAAATAATTTTTTTAATGCAAATAACCTTTACAATATATGCGTTCTATAAAAGCCTATATATTAACATATTTGATTTGTGTGCGAAATTTCTGCATTTTATATATAAAATTCAGAAATTCATCCTCAAACATATATATATATATATGTATATATGTATATACTCAAATTTAAAAAAATAAAATCGGAGAAAAGGTATAAAGTATTGAAAATGCAATTAAAATGAACAGAACCGTAATTAATGTACCATGGTTAATTTTACGACCAATCCTGGAAGATACCGTGGTCGTACTTCTATCATCTCGCGCGTAAAATTGCAGGTTTGCAAACTCGATGTGTTTTTTTGCAGTCCTATGTAACGGCGCCGCGTCCCGACGTGACGTTTGGCGCCGACATCCCTCCTCTTCGGTGGAGAACAAGCGGCTTGAAAGACTTTTCTTGACTTGCGTCTCCGAGTATACGATAGTCGTTACGCTTGAGCTGTCGGTTTCGCACGAGAATACGAATAAACATATTTTCTAATAACGTTCGCAATAGTGAGAGTATTACGCGTGTGCGCAAATTCCAGCTTTCGAGTTTCTAAGTCAACCGTATTTCCGAAGTAAGCATGATTCGAATTTATGCGCTGCACCGTTCGATCATTAGCATCTTGACGTGTGTATCTGTGTGACACAAGTATTGATATCTTTTTATAAATCTTTTTTCAATTTTGTTAATATCCGACAAATTTAGATAATCTAAAATCTCTTGAATACCAAATAACTAATTTTATTGATAATATGCATTTCAGTTTGGATAAAGAAATAGAAATTGATTTTACATTATATAATTTAATATTAGAATCTGGTGTTACATACATTTGTACGTTTCACAATTTGTGTTAATTTTAATAAAAGGTTCTTTTACATATTGTGACAAAATTATTTTTTATCGTAAAAATGTATCCAAAGAGTACATTTATAACAATTTTTATATATAATAGCCAAAAATTAAAGTTCTGTTAAAGTCCAGTTAAAGATATGGATTTAAAATATTTATTTACATCCTTAAAATTCCATTCGCAATATATCCTCTTCTTGACTTGCCATGGAGAAATATCGTCAAGAAATGCACGCACTCTACAAATTACGGCTGCATGTTTCTTAACCTTATTTACGTATTATAACATGCAAACTGTGCAGATTAATAGTGTCTACACAAATTTACCTGCAAATTTTTGTGAGTACATATCGCGTTTCCGTATGTGAATCATAATTAGGCTGCACCAGACGTGATAACAGTAATAACACGATAATAACAGTGAAAAGAAGTTGTATCTGTAAGAGGAGTCATTTGAACGCCGATATTTTCTGTGCCCTTCATAACGGGGTTTGCTCCTTCCTTTCCATTTCTGTTTTTCTTTCTCTTCGCTTAGGTTCAATGTCTTATCAGTCTGTATGACATTAACTATACAAACATTGTTATTGGTTGTCAAGATTTATTTTTACAAAACATTATAAATGCATTATGAATCGTTGGAATATTGGAATTATCACAATATAAGATAGCAAATTGAAGAAACAATATTACAAAATATTAAAGACATTGCGACATTGAAGGTATTATATTAATAAAGCTTGTCCTTCAAGGTGCTGAACGATAAAACTTTTATCTATTATTTATATAGCTAATATAATTGAGACAAATTCAAACAAAATGAAAAACTAAAAATCTTTACGATGATTTACGATTGAAATGAAAAACTAGTGTGACAAGGCTAATAAATATTCATGTAAAGCATACATATGTATACATATCCATGATTTTAATCATTAGTTCTAAGATTTCTGTTTTATTAGAAAAGTCGAAATATAATTACAATGAATAATAATAATTAATTACTTTTCTAAATTATAAGTAATCACTTATATTTCAAATATACTTATTATCTGGTTTTGCAATGTAGTCTTTTGCTCAAACTAAACTGCAGCTTTGTAGATTTAAATGCCAAAAAAATGCGCTTTCTAATTATATAAACTACAATCGTTGATTTGTCTATCTTCTCTGCTGATGCGTATTTATGTCACGATTTATTTAACATCTGAAGAAAACTAGAAATTATCTTTAATTACAAATGTGATAAAAAGCAGTACTAATGTGACAGGCTAATAATTACTCGTGTAAAGAATATATACATATCCATGAATTAAAGATTTGATTCTACAATATATGTTTCATTAGAAAAGTCGAAATGTATATAATTATAATAAATAGCGATTAATTTGTGAGTTACAAACGTTTACTTATGTATTAAACCACGATTATTATCTGATTTTTTTATAATGTAGTATTTGCAAAACTAAATTACAGTTTTATTAAATTGATATTAATAATTAAATTTAATGTCATCGCAGATATTATAATCAAAATGCAGAAGTTGAAATATTTTTTCATTTGAATATTTTTCAAGCCAAATTCATACCCCCTTCTCATTAATTATTATTGATTAATTATTTCTTTACCTACTATCTAATCTAGTCAGCTTTATTACAGTATGTAGCGGATCAAGGAATGTCCGTTATTGCGAAATAAAATTTCTTGTTGAACTGTAAATAGGAGAGGTAGAAGAAGTAGGCAGGTGAAAGGTGGAGGAAAAAGATTAAAAATAGGGAAATACAATAACACAATAATGTACGTGTACATATGAATTGTTTATATATAAATTATCTTATTTGTCCAAAAAATAATAGCTAATACACAACATGTATGACATGAATAGTCAATATAATATCTTTAGCAATGTTATTTATGTTTTTACTATTCAATGTTACAGATATTCGAACACAGAAAAGGTAAAAGCTTAGCGGAACGTAGAAGCAGACAGTGATATGAAGAAAACAAATGTTTCCGAAAATGGTACGTTTCTTGATAAATTAAATTAGAACAATTATGAATATTATAAAATCCGATCCAATAGAAATAAAATTAAATTTATCTGCGTATATTAAATAGAATTTGAACACTTTGAAAAGTTTAAGAAAATAGAATAATTTTTAGTTAATTTCATAGATTTTGTTAACATCTTAAGTTAAATTTTAAATGCAAATGTATGTTTATTATTTTTATATTTGCATTTTATTGTCTTCCTTTTATATTTTATTTTACTATATTTTAGCATCTTTTATATTAATATTTTATATAATATATAATAATACTTTCAAAATTTTTTGAAAATAAGCTTTATTGTTTTATATATATATGAATGACTGTTTTTGAACACAGATACGAGATCAGTCTTTTTTTTCTAACTTTTTGGATGTCCTATATAAAGCCAAATTGTTCCATCACGTCACACTTTTGAAAAATTTGCAATTGTAATTGCAAAAAAAAAAGGATTAGTTTTAACTATTTCGTCATGTTATTATTACATGTGACATGCTAGAAAAGTTTTACTGCAAGAGTCAAATCTTAAAAATGTTCAAATTGTTGCACTTTATAAAAATCTTTCGTGATTTCGAATTTGTCAATTTTGATATTGGATTCATATTCAGCAGGTTAAGAAACTCTTAAGTTTAAATGAACATAATTGAAAGCTATAATTTTCAGGGTATTTATTATCTAAAAAGATGTAGAGAGAGAAAAGCTAGAACTTTCAAGGGAGATTCCTTTTTACCATTGAAAATCAGATTTTATGGAATTTTATCGATTCAGGGAAATTTTTAGAATTTTATTTTATTTTTATTTTATAACAAAATATGAGAAAATTTACCTTTTTTATAATTAATTGCAAATTTTTCAAAATTGATATATGATAAAACAATTTGAAAAATTCGTATTTAACGTCTAAGAAATTCTAGAAAATGATTAGGCTCGTTCTGATGTTATTTTTTGTCGAACAGTGTAATTGTAGTACATTTCAAAAAAACTTGTCTTCAGATTTTTAAATCTGTATTGAATTGAAAAAGATAAGTTAAACATATGTTTAAAAGAAATATATATTAGAATAATGAAATGTTATAAACTATAAAGCATCTGTCTCAAGCATAAATGTTTTTAAATCATAGTGAGAAAATACGATTAAAAAGAAAACACGAAAAACTGTGATAAAAACTGATGATAATCTTCCTTTTCGCAATGCAAAAGCTGACTCTAAATTTTGATAAAAGTTTCTTATCTTTAAAATTTGAGCCATTTATTTCGTCGTGTACATATTTTAACGTTAGAATAAATCTGTATCGCACGACGAAGACATGGCAGCTTGAAAGGCAAAACTGACCTTTCGAGTCGCCGAAGAAGGATGTCGATGTAAGTTGCAGCGCCCGAGATCGAAGGTTGTCTTCTTGATGTCTCGAGGTTAGCATGCATTTTATGGTTTACATGCACTCTCTAGCGTTTTTCATTCTACGAACTGGTTTCACCGTCATTTACGCGGCAAAACACATAACAATGTATTTATATATTTATTACTATATAAATCGACCCTATTGTCATGTCATAAAATGATTATCAGCAATGTTTACATCAATTGTAAGATCGCGTTTCGATTCAAATTCACTTGCATAGCTCAGTTAAGATTTAATTTAAAAAAAAAAAGGAATGTTAATTATAATTTCTCTGTTTTTTTAATCGATTTTAACTTTTCTAATTTTTAACAAAATTATATATATTATTAAAAATTTAGTGTACTACTAAAAAATTAAGTTGCATCACAGATTATGTAAATAAATTTTTATCGCATTTTGTATATGTACATATAAATCAATTTATTTATATAATATCAAGAAAGTCATTTGATGCTCTGAGATCTCATTACTTGGAAATATTCGTAAGAAAAAAAGAACTGGCATTGTTTGGCTTATTAAATATTTATGAATCATTTGTCATGAACAAGCGAGGTTAAATTTTTTATTACGCAATTGCCTAACAATTACGGATTGATGATTTAATTTCGATTCTCTAGTGTTGAACGAGGAAAATCATAGATTGTTTCTGTCATCTATAAACTAATAGATTTGTTTTTTGTCAATTTTGATTAGATTTTCTATGTAAATGCGCAATTGTTTTCATAATTATAGGTGTTATCACTTTCTTGAAATCATTACAAGTGTATTGATGTAGTCATAAATTATCATTATGCACAAATAAAATCTATATGATAAAGAGATATGTTTTCAGTAAATGTATTTTCAATATAGATGTATTTTAATAGATATTTTAATGTAAGTTGTTTTATTAACTTAATGGATTCATAATGTTTGTGAACAATGATTATAAAACTTTGTTGCTTTCATCAAGTAAAAAAATGCGTAGGGTAACTCCAGTAAATACGCCGCGTTGGGATTTACGCCGCAGAAGTCAGAAAAAATAGGAGTGGGAGTAATTTTCGCAACTATTCTGTTGCCTTTATGTTATATTAGTATTGTGTTATGATTTCAGTTTCTTACTGTTAATATTAATGAAATTATTGTGAGTTGAATCGATTTGCCATTGTATTAAGTAGCGTCATCAAAATTATAATCTACATAAAATAATTACTGTAGGACGTGCAAAAGAATGCTTAGTGGTTATTTCGTGAGTGTAGAGGAATAGTAAAGTATGTTGTATAACAAAATACTTTATAACAAAGTACTTTACTCTTGTATTCTTTGTTTAGTTTGTTGTCTTGTATATCCCCTGTTTGAGATATATGGCATTTTTAACAAGGCGAGATTTATGCTCAAAGCATACAAAGTGCGCAGATTAAATTCAGTGTACTAAATACAATAAACGCATTACATGAAATATGTCATAACACTTGTAATACATCTGGTGTTACATCCCGATAAAATCCTCTCATTCTTTATTGTAGATATACGATTCATACCTTTTATTTTATCTCTTATTAATATTAATATTTCGTCCCTATTTTATCTTTATTTCAAAACCGAAAATTTCTTTTCTCTTTTATAGGAAGGTATATTTAATTTCTTTATTTAAATATTCAAACCAACAATAGATCACTTTATATACTTTTATGCGTTATAAATTATCTACAGATTATTCTAAAGAATGTCTAAGAATATTACACGATCTTTCTCAAAGAAATCCTATAAAATAACAAATATAAAAACGTATATCAATTATTATAAATAAAAGCGTACATTAACATTAGTAATAGCGTATATTATAATATATTAGCGTTTAACAATTAAGTAATTAGCAATAAAATAGAAATCTTCCTGAATGCGAGAACGAATATTTTTTTCTTCCTTTTTCTTTTTCTAATAAAATTAAATTAATTTTAAACATATGAATGTAGTGGATTCGCCTCGCATAAAGGATATTAAGGAAAACCGAATTTTTATTACAAATTATTAAAACTCAACTATTACTTATTAAGAATAAACTTGTAGAGTGGGAAGTAGGGCTTACGCGGAGCCTTGCTTATCTCAAGGAAAACGCGAGTATATAGGTTCTACCAAATTTTCAAGAGTATTGATTGATCCTGAAAGGACACTTCCACATTCATTTTCAAAGTATAAAAGGAGCTGTCAAAAACAGAAACAGGCAATTACAGTTACAATTACAGTTACAGTTACAGTTGCAGTTACAATTATAAAGATTTCGTATTAAAAAAGTTCATTATCCGAAATATTTCGGATTTCTAATATTTTTTTCATAATAGTAGACAGTACAAAGTTTTTACTGATATAGTTCGTTTTTACTTTAAACATAGTAAATAATACTAAATTAAGTTTTTGATAGGTGCGACGTATACAGGGTTGGCCATATTTGACGGAAAGATGTTTTTTTTTTTTCAATCATGGGAAACGTCGTTACTCGATCTAACATCTCTGTCAAAAGTTACAGTGTTTGCCAGATCTTTCCGTCGAATATGGCAAACCCTGTATACCGGAGTTACCCTATTAGAAACAGATTTTCTTTTAGAGAAGTTGATAATGATATTTCAATGTTCGAATTAAAATGATAATTTTATACGATTTTAAGAAAATTTTAAGTTTTATAGAATGTAAATATGTTTGCATAAATATTACGATTATTATATGAAATAACAATTATTAATGTTAAGATTATAATTTTGTGATAAAATTTCTTTTTTACAAAACTCAATAAATAATTTTGTATTATCAAATAATACGTTGATGGTGTCTGATTATATAAAATTAATTAAGAAGCTGTAAATCAACGTTATTATTGAATTGTAATGCAATAAACTCGTTATCAGACTCAAGTATAAATTTTGAGCGTAATTATGACGTATACACATAACGCGCAAAATATTTTTTCAAAAACGATATGTCATGCAGATAAAAATTTGCATTGTGTTTTGTCACGAAAAAAAAAAATGTGGCACATTCTTTTTTTTCATTTTAGTATTCTACGATTAATAATTGTATTAAATTTCATCTCTCATTAATTGTTGTCGTCTGGTTTATATCGTTAGTAGGGAGAATAATTTATGTGTGATTTATTCCTATATGTGAAAGTAACAATCTTTTCTATTTTCTAAAGCAAGAATTCACATCGAGATCGAAGTCATAACTCAAGATCGGTAAAAAATTTAAGACCCTTGATTAATAGAAATTAAAGTGAGTTTATAAATACGCAAATAAAAAAAAAGAGGTCTTCCTAAATTGCAGCACATATGAATGCCAAGCAAGTTCCTAACGGTAAGGATGATCATGTCGATTCTGACACAAATGTGGACGCCGTGCAGATCGCGATTGGCAATCTTGGCAGGTGGCAAATCATCGTCTGCCTGGCGATCTCTTTGATCAAATTTCCGGTAGCATGGCATCAATTAGCAATCGTTTTTATGGCACCTCATCAAGATTACAACTGTACGAAACCTGCTATTACGGAGGAATATTCCAAGGATCAATGTACGGTCAATCTTAATGGTACCCTAATAAAATGCACGGAATGGGAGTACGACAGGAAACTATTTCCCGAGACTATCATATCACAGGTAAATGTGTTATGAATTCGAAAATCATTGTTTTATAATGTTAACAAACGTATTTACAAAAATTTGTAAAATATAGTCATACGCAAAATTCCTTTTTATTTAATTTGAAAAGTATCTAAAAAGATAAAAGACTTATTGCATTTCAGTGGAATCTTGTCTGTGATCGAACGCATTATGCGAATATCCAACAATCTATTCTTATGTTCGGAGTGCTTCTTGGCAACATAATCTTTGGCAGTTTAGCAGACAGGTGAATGCACGTGATATTGAATATATAATTTCAAATTGTTATAATTAAATCGTAAAACAATTGTGAAATGAAAAGTACACGAATATCTCAGATATGGCAGAAAAACACCGCTGATGGTTTCTGTTATTCTTCAACTTTTGTCGGGTATTGGATGTGCTGTAGTACCTTGGTTTTACGCACTACTACTGATGAAGTTGTTAAGTGCATTAGCTACTGGCGGCACAATGGTTACTAGTTACGTTATCTGTAAGTAGCTCTTAATTCATAAAATTTATGGTCTGTATTTAGAACGGCGCTTTTACAGTGTTAGCGCATATTTAGCATATAGTTCACGTTACGTGCACTGTAGAATTTCAGACACAAAAGTGCGCATTTATCGTAAAGGAACATAGTTTCATGTTGTGACATACTGCACTTGTCTTAATGCCGAGACACTGCCGTGTTTCCTGATAAAAGTGCCGCGCATTCTGAATACGAATCTATAAATATAAGGAGCTATTATCAAATGTATTAAACGCGTAATCAAAGGAAAGTAATATTTAGAACGTCAAATTTTTGTCAAAGTTTTGAATGTTACATCAAATTGATGATTTGAATCAAATTTTTTTATTGATAAAAATTAATTATGAACATTTTCCTTAATATCTTTTAGGTATGGAAATAGTAGGTACAAAATGGCGAGCTGCCATCACCGTTTTATATCAAATTCCATTCAGTTTAGGCCATATGTCGCTAGCAGGACTCGCATTCTGGTTTCGACATTGGCAACATCTACAGATCGCCATCACACTTCCATCTATTGTTCTTTTAAGTTATTGGTGGATAATACCCGAATCACCCAGATGGTTACTAGCTATGGGAAAACAGAGAGCAGCATGCGAGATATTGCAGAAGGCAGTCAATATCAATAATGTGGAAAATGTAGACGTTCCCGAAATAGTTAGGAAACATTGTTTGCATCAAGTAAGAGTTACAATTTTTTTTTATTAAAATACTTCGACAAATTGTAACACTTGCTTTTTTATATATTTTAGAACCTTAAAAAATCTACGCTAGATTACAAGGCTTCGTTTTTCGACTTGCTTCGCACGCCGAACATGCGAATAAAGTCACTCTGTATTTTCTTTAATTGGATCGTTTGTGGAATGGGTTTGTTTGGCATATCACAGTATATTGGCCAAGTCGGTGGCGATATTTTTATTAATTTCGCAGTGTCCGGTGCCATACAGATTCCTGGGAATTTTGTCGCATGGTGGGCAATGAATACACTGGGTCGACGAATTACCTTGATTTGCAGCAATTCTATAAGTGGCGTGGCCTGTCTATTCTTAATCATCGTCTCAAACAGTAAGAAATCTTATTACATGATTATAATTTATCGTTATGTTTTTTTGTAATGCTTCCTCTTGTTTTTAAACTATCAATGGAACGAGTTTTGCATAAAAATTTTTCTTAATATCTTGATAATACCATTACTTTCAGTAAGTCTATTAAAGTAAGTATTTTCGGTTCTGACAAAGTCTCTCCATTGATTGATGATTGATTAATCTTCTGATTGAAGATTAATCAATGGCCTAATCACGAAAATAAAGTTTCATTCTATTGTTAAGTGGCAAAAAAAAAATTACGATAATCGAGATATTTATAAAGTGATAATTATGAATCATTCAAATGCAGCAATAATTCATTCATTTCCCGTAGATACGGAATGGTTACGGCTACTTTTGACATGCCTCGGTATTGTCGGCATGTCAGTATCATTTACAACAGTCTACCTTTTCTCCGGAGAACTGTTTCCTACAGTCGTGAGGAACATAGGAATCGGCGCAAGTAGCATGTGTGCCAGAATAGGCTCTATTTTAGCGCCCTTTGTAGTATCTTTGGTAAGCTTGATTAAGTCGATCATAAATATAGATGTTAACAAATAACATTTTAATTCCCGTTTGTGCGTATCGAAATTTAAATTAAATTGTTACCGTGATAATAATAATTTTACGTCAAACACCCAAAAAACGCCAGTTGCTAATAAGTTTTCTAGATTACCAATCGTAGATATTATTTCAGAATAACATTGAGACATGGCTACCACCTATTATATTCGGAATTTTGCCATTGCTTGGATCTGCATTATGCTTATTATTGCCTGAAACTGCCGAATGTACATTACCAGAAACACTTCAAGATGGCGAGGAATTTGGAAAGTAAGTAAATCAATCGTTTTGCATACATATTTTTTGTGGCAAAAAAAGATATTTTTTGTATTTCAAATATTAGTAATTTCTGTACATGAGCATATTTATATCGCGGTATTTTTTATGCATTATCAATTTTCGCGTGAAAGATTTCGTCATTTTATAAATAATGCAAATAAAATAATGAATGTGATAAAATATTTACGAAATTTAAGATGTTCTTTGTATTTTTCATGTGCGACTTATTAAAAAAGTAACGTATGCTCGTACATAGAATATAAATATAAATTTCATTAAAATTATGATTTATATCCAAATGTGAGTTTAAATTTAATTTAAATTATAAAACACTTTTTTTATACACAGGAAGCATAAATTGAAAGAAAAACGTGGAAATTTTGAAGAAGAAGCGACGCTCTAAAGAAAAATTATTACAATAAAGTCATACATAAACAAAAATTTCAGAAAAAGAACGCGCGCGATTGTGCATACGCATATACACACGCGCGTGCGTACCTGTTATATCAAATTGTGATCTGAATAAGTGATTTGAATGGTTAATAATGCTATTATTCGAGTGCTAGCATAAAACAAACCATGTGCGCATATATTATTTAAAAGTTCTATTTATTATATTATTTTCATATAATATTAGCAAAATTAGTTTTATTATCATTCCTCATCAAGTTTTTGACTCATATTTTTCATATTATAATTTAAAATATATATTTCATAGAAAATATATATAAATATTTTTAGAAAAATATGTAACTGTATCGAAGCGTTTTCCAAGAAATTTAGACATAAAGTTTAATAATAAGTATTAAATTTTTACTGCCAAATAAATAAGTATACGTAATTGTTATGTAAGATCTCTCAATGTAAATATAAATAGAAATTTCTTTTTTATAAGAAAAGCATTTTCTATTTATTAACAAAGTAAAATAGACAAAGTGTGTTTAAATAAATATCTATTTATTGATTAATTGATGTGGCTTAAAATCAACAATATTGTGTTTTTTAATTTTTCAAATATTATAATTGCGATCATATCATCGATATTACAGTAATCTAATATCAAAATGATCAATAGTTTCCATGTTTTCGCATGTAATGTATTATGCATAAAAAAGATATTTTATTGCATTTGTAATAAATATTGTATTAAATTTATTTTCCAGACTTTTTTTTTATCACGGATAGTTCTTAGAAATGATTACGTTTGTTTCATAATTGAACAATACTTTACGCAAAATAATTCTTCCATTCAACTTGCGCAGTTAAATAAAATTAAGTGAATAATTTACGATTTTATCATGTTGTATTTATAATCTTTTGGTCTAGGAACTAAAGATATAACCTTCGGACAAAGCGGACGTAGTTACAACTATAATTATCGATGAAGAATAAAAGAGTCATTCAAACTTTATCAACATAATAAATTTAAATGACAACAAGGTGTATTCTTTTATTTAAATCTATTTACAGTTTAAAAAATTAAATCATTGCTCGAGTATTAATAACTTAATTGATTTGCTAAGATCTACTATCCCTTTGAATTCGTCGTAAGAACTCTCTAGAAACAACGTGCACAATAAGTTGTAATTTCATACATTTTGAGAACAGTTTTGAGCTTTAAATTACCACGTCAAAATTTTTAATGCAAGGAAAAATAAAAAAGTAAAAATTTGGGTAAATTTTTTAAAAATTTATGGAAAACTAAAATTTTTTAATTTGCACTTTGCGTATTTAAATTTTTGTTGTATTTAAAATTTTTATCATTACATTTTTTGTGATATTTTGCAAATTTTAAATACATAATTTTATTGTTTCTATTAATATTTTTATAAAAAATATTAAAAATTAAATTTTTTTGTTTCTTTTGATCTTTTTTTAATATTAAAAATGTAATAGAGGGAATAGCGAAACGTTTTAAGTAACGTTTTAAATTATTTTTTCGATTTGTTAATGGTAACAAGTTATTTTTAAAAAGGAACTTTTCAACTCTGATAAGCAATTTTCTATATCAATAATTATAGTTGATAAATTGAATTTATCAAACTATCCATTCAGTTTTGATTTATTAATACAATTATTATTTATATTAATCTATATCTTATCTTTATGATGTAAGCGAATTTATTAACTAGTAATTATTTAAAAATGAGAGTATTAAAAAGAGCATTACGAATGATGAAAATAAAAGAGAAACGAAAGAGATTTATAACATAAATTAGCATGAATATACATAATAAGAAATATATTCAAACACAATTAACATTTTTTAATAAATCCTGTATTTAAAATTAATTGAAAAAGGTATAGCTTTGTTATTAATGTGTTTGTCTAAAATTTAAATTGTATTTATATCCAACGTTTCATCCGACATCTCTATGGAGACTTTTTTATTTCGAAGTTACGACACTTACGATTGGAAGAAGGTATAAAAGCCGATACCACAGTATATTATAGTGTTATTCCATCTTGTACCGTTTCAGAGAAAGCTGCTTCACCAGTTCATACCAGTGAGTATTTTATCTTTAATCACATAAAAAGTATCATGTTTTTCCAAATATTTAGAATAATAAATTTTCATCCTTGTGAATTAATAATTCAAAATGCAAAATTTAGATCTTGATGAATCGTATCTTGTAAATCTTATCTTGTAAATGTTATCTTATTTTTTTTAATAATAATTTCTTAAATAATAATTTATTTTTTTAGTGGACAACAAAACTTTGTACAAACTTTTACAAATTTCTTTTAAATTTAGCAATTTATCCGTAATACAAAGTCCTTGTTGCACTTTAAGTAATTAATAAAATTAAGAAACTTTACAATTTTCTGATCATTATGTCTAAATATAAATGATAAATCTGTTATGATATATATGTTGCTTCATATTTTTATATTTTTCTAAATTAGCGTAACACATATAATTAATGTACGTTTGATTCAAATATCGTTGTTCACATATTAGCATAATAATATTCAATATTAAGTAACTTCACTTAACAAATGTTTCAATATTTTTGTTTCGATAAAGTTTATGTAAAATTAAACAAAAATTATATTTCACTATTTTTTAACATATATAGAATTTAATTCTATTTGTCATCTTCAATGTTTATAATAATTAAAAAATAATTTATGTATCTCCATATTTTCATTTTTATTTGCAAAAACATAGCATAATAAAGTAGGATGAGAACCTGTAGAGCCTGTTCTTCTTAGAAAAAAGAAAGCTTATATTTGTACCTTGTTCTAAGGAGTATTAAAAATAAGAATGTTGTGACACTATGTTGTGTCATTATTATATTGTTGACATTGACATTGTAAATGAGTCAATATTCTTATAATATCCTTATAATGATAGATTTAGCAAAAGAATATTGTAAGAATAGTTAAACAATCAAAATTATATTGTCGATAAAGAAATTGTGTACAGCTGACAATATATTTAATAGTTTACATAAACATTATAAATATCTTTTTCTGTTTTTAGTACTTTTTAAATTAAACAATTTAGATAGAGTCATTTAAGATTTTTAATTACTCTATCTAAAGATTTCTTATTATGACTGCCATAATTCATGTTAATTTCATACTATTTATAAAAGAGAATCAGATTTATTCAAGCTCTTGTGCTCCGTAAAATTGTGTAACATATATATTATACATTACATTTATTATTAAAAAATTCTTAAATACTAAATAATTAATTAATTCGTATTATCTATAATGAGAGAAAAAGAAATTTTGGATAAAACAGTAAAAATTTTCAAGTTCGTTATGTAATAGTGAAAAGTGTGAACACAAAGATTACACACTGACAACTTTTATTATATTTTATTAAAGGTTTTCTGCAATTTAACTATTTTTAATAAGTAATTTATGCGAAACATTTTCTGTCAGAATATTCTAAAATTTATGTAGGTTCAACTTTTATTCAATGTTCTTCAACAACATGATAACTATAAGTAAATAGAATTGTAATCAATTTTATAAACAAAGTAATTTGTATAAAAAACTTCTTTAGACAAGTGTTATTTGTCTTGAGAACTTGGTAATTCATGTTCAAATGAGTAGAAAATATTACAAATAAATTTTTATACTTGCAAAAATGATTTTTGAATGTGTATACGTTTGATAAAAATAATACTGAGATCTTGAGTCAATATTAAATATTAACAAACAACACGTAAAATATTATATAAACATAGATATCCATAAAATTACATACAAACATCGATACAGTTCCTGGTTCTAATACATGCATGAGTATTTCCAATAATCACACACACATAATCATTGTCATATAATCATCTCCATAAATGATACATCTTGTAGTGATTATAATAGATTACCTATTAGATTATTGTATTCACACATCGACATTTCAAGAGTGACAGTCACTTGTGGTTATATTACAATTGAGCGTTGCATACTCAACATTCAAGTTTACGTCAGAATTAATAAAATTTTATAACTAATCTTTTTTAAATTAGAAACTATTTACTGTTTATAGATAGTTTTATATTTTAGTTTACATTATATATCTACTAAAGATTACAAGCGCTTGTAATAAATTTGAATCGATTTTTTGCAGATATGTTCTACTTATTGTTCCTGGCTTGCTTGACCATCACAACCGGCCACACCTTAAATACCGTTTATTCGTGGAAGCAGGTCGAATTCAAACTTCCAAATGATACCGTTCGAAATGAGTATAAAGCTTCCGGCGATTACATCCCAGAAAATAATGTACCATTAGGTTTGGCTGTTTGGCACAAAAAAATGTTCATTACAATACCACGTTGGAAAAAGGGTGTTTTAGCTACTTTAAATAGCTTTTCAATGAACGACAACGAGGGTAAGTAAATATAGACAAAGTTTTCTAAAATACGTATATGTTTTACGTTACATGAATTTTATAATTTATATACGTATATGCGTAAAAAATTTATAGAAATATTGTAAATTTATAATGCGTCCACAAATTTATATTTAATACTTATTATAAAATTTGTATACAGCAGAAAAAAACGAGGGAAGGAGTGAAACAGTCATAATGTAAATGCTGAAAAATTTCTCTCACAATCAGATGTTATATGTCAGACGTTATCTGCATGAAAGAACATTTTATTAAGGAAATCTTTAAAAATTCAAATTGTATACACACGCGAGAGTGATATAATAAATTTCAAGTGTACACTTAGCAAAAAGATTTCTTCTCAAAATACTTTTATCTTGTGATAAAGAGATATAATATGCATCATCTTTAACTTATATAGATAGTCCAGTCTTAACACCGTATCCTGATTTTGAAGCAAATAACATTAGTTCACCCGATGGCCTCGTAAACATATTCCGTATCAGAATCGATGCTTGTGATCGTATGTGGGGTCTTGACACAGGAGTAAACGACATTTTGGGAGACTTTAAAGTCGTGCGACCGATGACTCTTGTTGTTATCGATTTAAAAACGAACATGGTATCATCATTGATAAAAAATTATGGATTTACATAATCTATACTGATTCTAAAAAAATACTTTTGTATACATCTCGAATTTATTGCAAGTTATCTCATTCATACAGATTTTACGAAAATATACCTTGAAAGATACAGATATAAAGCCGGATACTTTTATTGCTGATCTTGTGATCGATGTTGCACCTGAAAAATGCGATAAGGCATACGCTTATATGAGCGATCTAGGCGCGTATGGTATAGTGGTATATAACTGGGAAAAGAATGATTCATGGCGGATTAATCACCATTTCTTTCATTTTGATCCATTGAACGGTAATGTAAAAAAAATTAGCCACAGATCATACGGGACTTTAAGTCATTAGTCGAAAGACTAATCTAGAGTTCTTTTAAGTATCATTAAAAATTTATTCTAATGTCTCGTGATATATTTAACTGTTTCTAGCAATTATTGGCAGGTAATTACAGTATTAACGGTTATAACTTCCAGTGGACTGATGGCATTTTTGGAATGTCGTTGTCACCAATTTATGCCAATGGAAGTAGAGTGCTTTATTTCCATTCTATGTCCGGTATTACAGAATTTTCTGTGCCTACAAATATTCTGCAGGACAATGAATCGAAAAGATCAGAGATCTATAATAATTTCCATATTGTCGGCACCAAAGGACCGTTGACTCAAGGACCATCTTCTATTATTGATCCGGAAACATGTATCAACTATTTTACTCAAATAAATAGAAATGGTATCGCGTGTTGGAATATTACAACAAAATTGAATCCAGAAACATTCAGTAAGTATTGTATAATAAAACGCTTATTAATCATTCGCATGAATATATAAATAAATTTTCTAATAATATATTAACATTAAAATAATTTTTTATCCAATTTCTTTATTTTCAACTTTTGTCAAGATAAAATCTACATGATAAAAATTTTATTAAATTTTAACTTATTAAATCTTTTATTAACTGATAAGATGGATCATTAATCTCCTGTATATATTACGTTTTAAAAATAATGAAGATATTTTTCATGCCATATGTATCATTAGACAAAATTTTATATTAGAATAATCTACAATATAGTTCATATATTTCATCAGAGATGTCTCTAAAGTCTACAAGTAGCAAAACATATTTCACTAAAATATTCCGTCATTTTTAGCTGTTAAAAGAACAATAATTAAAAATATTTTAATAAAATTCAACAAATAAATAATTATAAATCATTAGACTGTTTTATAAATCTGTATTTAATATAAAATTGTGATAAAATCATCCGTAATTTTTGTTTGTAGAATTGGTGGCGCAGGACAATACAACGTTGGTCTTTCCTCAGGACATAGCTATCGATAACGAATCTCGGAAATTATACGTCCTTTCTAATAATTTACAGAAATTTATGCAGGATAGCTTTGATCCGTCGATGACAAACTTTTTCATTACTTCAACTGATCTCGAGACATTAACATTGTTGTGCAAATGTAATACAGCGAATTGATCAATTTGGAAAGAAAGGCGTTCAAAATTTAATCATATGCATATAATATTGTATATTAATGCAGTGGTAAACGTGTATTCTTGGCTACAGACTTTGCTTTATACTTGCAAATTGTGAAATGGTATTTCTTAAATAATATTATTAATTTATCGTTAAACATGATTAAGTTTCCTTTTTTTTTTGTTAAATTACATAAAAGAAAAGAATTCCTACAATTGCTCAAAATATCTAATGAACAATAAAATTCTTTCTAGCAAATAAAAAAGAATATACATATAACTCGTTATGTTTACTTTTATATTTTTAAATATTGTAAAATCCCCTCTCTTCTTTTTTTTCTTTCTCTTACTCCTCTTTTCTCTCCCTCCACCCTCTCTCTTTTTCTCTCTCCTTTTAATCTTAAATATGATAAATAATCGATATGTATTAAATGTTATGTCGAAGAAAATTGAAAATCTCAATTCGCAACTAATTAGAAACAGGATCTGTTTTCGACCGTAGTAGATACCGCGGAATTGAAATTTCAGCGTGTCATTTTAAAATAAGTCGTCAACTATGTCACTAGCTAGTCAATCCCTTGATAATTCAAGGAACTTTTAACTGCAACCTTTATAACTCCCGCGGTAGATTCCGCCTCTCCCTTCTCCCGTCAAACCCGTCCTAGGAGCGCTACTTTCTTCCGCCCCCTTTACGACTGGTCTACTCTCTCTTTACGGAGCTGTACATCCTAAATAATTGATCCTAACGTAGTTGCCGGTGTTTTTATAACTGTTTTACCGCCCGCTCTCGCCACTGTGATATATATTATTTAGTCGTTGGTTTTTAAAGCGAAGTCGTCGGGGCGTAGAGGTGCGAAAAGACTGAAGGCCTATTCGTCGCCGCGCGTCTGCAGAATTAAAATGTATGCCAACGGTCGTCGCTACCAACATTCAATTAAATCACCAGATTTCGCACCAGCGCCATTAACCGCGGCGAGTAATCTCTTCGCGGAATAAGAAAATGGCTATTGCAAAGATTGTATCTCTCCTCTCTCTTTCTCTTTTTCTTCCACCTTTATAACAGCCCTTATCGGATTATATAAGAAGAGGTCCATATTCCTCCTCGATCGAACTCCAATATGCAATATAAAACTCCTGGGCATGTTTCAGTAAATCAAATTATGCATACTGATACGGAGATATCGATTACTCCATTCAAGTCGAGTGATTTGTATGTAAACGAGATACAACTTTTTTCTGGTGTATAAACGATATATATATATATATATCTTCTCCCTTTCCCTCTCATTTCCTCTCCCTTTAATATTTTTAGCAAGTAACACCTTTATATGAATTATTCGCGAAACATCAGAAAACCTATATCGTCCTCGATTCGCGTAGTCGTCCGTACAAACACAATACGTATATTCTGTCAGACATTTTTACAGCTGCTCGTATCCGAAAAGCCTCGTTTCCACCCTGCCCCCTTCCCTGAATTTCTGTTCCATTGCTCAAATATTCACGATTTGTCAACTCCCTTAAATTATTCATTTCCCGCAGGTATCTTTGTTATCTTATCGATAAGTCGAAAGATGAAGGACAAGTGGATTCCGATAGGAGTCGCCGCTTCCTATCTTCGCTCCGTCTTCCATTCTCCGTCGACCTACCCCGTTCCTCACTTCTAAGAATGAAGGTGTAGAATGCAGAATGCAACGTCGTGCTCTTGCAGAGAGCACTTTGACACGGCCCCACGGGTACATTACTAGGATTGCTGCCACCAATTGAACTCCCCCAACTTGCCGAGACCCCGGCCTGAGTCCCTTATATCTGCAAACACAGCCGCCCGAGGCGACACCGCCGTTCAAACACTCAATCGCTCGATTCACAACGTTGAAGTAACTTGAAATTCTCCATTGTTAACGTTATTTGACTTATCCGCGCTGATGCTGGCGCTGATCTCTATAATAGGTAATAGCGTGAAAGGATATTGGTGTGCCGGTATTGTTCGGTTAAGTTTTGCGAGCGCCATGATTAAGGACCCTCCCCCATTTACCCCTTACGTTATGTTCGTAATACATCGACAGATTGTATAGGTATCGATGAGAATGATACAAGGAAAATTTTTAATAAAATATTTCATGTGCAATTTGTAAATTTAAAAGCCGTTTTTTTTATATTTTTAATCTGACGCAAACTATTGCTTCGATGAAGGAGATACGAAATCTAAAATTTGCTGACTAATAATTTTTGATATTACATGTTAATCTTTTATAAGATAAATTTACTGTCTTATTTAGATTACCAGAGCTATTATTTTTATTTGTGACAGTAAAATTGCTGTATAAAAATAGGCTAACTTGATTAGAGATTAGAAATTAAAGTTGTTTAAAAATCGTGTAGATATAATAAGCGTAATATCTATATGCATCTATTGCATTTTTAGTTTTTTTCAGTACTGTTGCATTCCACGTACTATGTGAACGCTATCCTGCGATATGTTCAGTCCCACGTGTATGGTGTTGAGCTACTTTGTGCGTTATTTATGAATATTTATAAAGTCTCGCGCGTATAAAAATTGTATAAAAAAATATACGCATTTCTTACGATTCTGTTAAACAACATTACATATAATTCTACATTATAATATACGTAGAATTAATGCAATTTCTTAACGTAAATTAATTACCTAAATATACTTGCGCTTAGACAAATATTTATATTTTAATACATTGACACAATTGTTCGGATATAAAATGTAAGATAAATAAGATGCTGTTGTCCAAACGGATTCTATTTGCTATCAAATACAATGGTCCCGCCCATCTATTATTCTTATTTTTCTTGTATCAAAAGACTAAATTCACATTCGCGGGCACTATATCGGTCGTACACGCGAGAGAAACTCTCTCGTCGGGCATACGACCGATTACACGTCATCGAAATCCACGATCGAGGGATCTCGGGTAGCGATCGTCGGACAGATATATCCTCTAATACACGGCTTCTCGCGCCCATAGTACCACTTTATACGACCGAAATTCCCAGTAAGATGCAGGAGGACACCGGCAGGGCGGGGAGGAATTCGTAATACGGAGGGCCGCTCTACGACTCCGTTGGGAGGAATTCCGGGGTACGTTTTAAATTGCTGCATCCCCAACCTTCTTGTTTATGTATGCTACCGTGTTTCTTATTCTTGTGCGGCAGCGAAGGAGAGCGCGCGCCCCCCTAACTTTATGTGCACAGTGCCGACATAAGTATGCAATCTATGCGTCGGTGTGGCCCACGTGGGTACGTGTAGGTGGGACGTATGTATGTGTACATATGTTCGTGCATATGCACGTACGGTGTGTGCGTGCGCGCGCGTGTATATGTATATGTGCGTGAAAGCGGCACGATTGTAGCCTAAGGAAAACGTGCCACACATGCGTAACGTCGCGCGCGCACGTACGTGTGTATTGTATGGCGAAACGTGGCCCTATGTTTTCTCCCGCCGTGTATTTGGACTCCCTGCGATCCGCGCGTTTCCTCCCGTGGATTCTTTTCGTGTTTCGAACAGCCCAGACTCTCTTCCTTCGTATTTCCACCCTCACCACCGCCGCCACCGGGGCGCACTCTTTCGTTCCTATCTCTCCGCCACAATTGCTGTAATCTACGATCTAGGGTGGTGGATTTAACTGTGGATCTC